>NW_025727404.1:0-160703 GCF_021461385.2 Schistocerca piceifrons | reverse complement strand
ATGAAACACAGAAATTGAATCGGAATTGAATACGAAAGGCACAATGCCGACTTAAGTACAAGAAGACTGACTCTTCTGACTGACAATGTTTATAACCATTCCTGTGACACTAGTTACAGATTCCAATGCTTCACTTCAGGGTTACTGTATCCCTCTGACCTTCTCATTGACGATGAAACACAGAAATTGCATCGGAATTAAATAGATAAGGCACAATGCCAACATAAGTACAAGAAGACTGACTCTTCTTACTGTCTATGCTTTGAACCATTCCTGCGACACTAGTTATACATTCCGATGCTTCACTTCAGGTTTACTGTATCCCTTGTACCTTCTTATGGACGATGAAACACAGAAGTTGCATCGGAATAAAAATACAAAAGGCACAATGGCGACTTAAGTACATGAAAACCGACTCTTCTTATTGCCAATGATTTGAACCATTCCTGTGACACTAGTTATAGATTCCGATGCTTCACTTCAGGTTTACTGTATCGCTTGGACATTCTTATTGACGATGAAACACAGAAATTGCATCGGAATTAAATACAAAACGCAAAAAGCCGACTTAAGTACAAGAAGACTGACTCCTCTAACTGTCTGTGTTGTGAACCGTTCCTGTGACACTAGTTATAGATTCCGATGCTTCACTTCAGATTTACTGTATCCCTCTGACCTTCTTATTGACGATGAAACTCAGATATTGCATCGGAATTAAATACAAAAGCCACAATGAAGACATAAGTACAAGAAGACAGACTCTTCTTATTGTCTATGTTTTGAACCATTCTATTGACACTAGTTATAGATTCCGATGCTTTACTCCAGGTTTACTGTATCCCTTGGAGCTTCTTATTGACGATGAAACACAGAAATTGCATCGGAAATAAATAGAAAGGGCACAATGCCGACTTAAGTACAAGAAGACTGACTCCTCTTACTGACTATGTTTTGAACCATTCCATTGACCCTAGTTATACATTCCGATGCTTCACTCCAGGTTAACTGAATCCCTTGGACCTTCTTATTGACGATAAAACACAGAAATTGCATCGGAATTAAATACAAAAGACACAATGCCGACTTAAGAACAAGAGGACTGACTCTTCTTACAGACTATGCTTTGAACCATTCCTGTGACACTAGTTATACATTCCGATGCTTCACTTTAGGTTACAGTTTCCCTTGGACCTTCTTATTGACGCTGAAACACAGAAATTGCATCGGAATTAAATACAAATGGCACAATGCCGACTTAAGTACAAGTAGTCTGACTCTTCTTACTGTCAATGTTTTGAACCATTCATGTGACACGAGTTATAGATTGCGATGCTTCACTTCAAGTTTACTGTATCCTTGGACCTTCTAATTGACGATGAAATACAGAAATTGCATCGGAATTAAATACAAATGGCACAATGCCGACTTAAGGACAAGAAGACTGACTCTTCTTACTGACTATGTTTTGAACCATTCCTGTGAGACTAGTTATTGATTCCGATGCTTCACTACAGGTTTACTGTATCCCTCTGACCTGCGTATTGACGATGAAACAGAGAAATTGCACCGGAATTAAATACAAAAGGCACAATGCCGACTTAAGTACAAGATGACTGACTCTTCTTACTGTCTATGTTTTGAACCATTCCATTGACACTAGTTATAGATTCCGATGCTTCACTCCAGGTTTACTGTATCCCTTGGACCTTCGTACTGGCGATGAAACACAGAAATTGCATCGGAATTAAATAGAAAAGGCACAATGACGACTTAAGTACAAGAACACTGACTCTTCTTACCGACTATGCTTTGAAAAATTCCTGTGTAACTAGTTATAGGTTCCGATGCTTCACTTCAGGTTTACTGTATCCCTCTGACCTACTTATTGACGATGAAACACAGAAATTGAATCGGAATTAAATAGAGAAGGCGCAATGCCGACTTAAGTACAAGAACACTGACTCTTCTTACTGTCTATGCTTTGAAACATTCCTGCGACACTAGTTATAGGGTTCGATGCTTCACTTCAGGTTTACTGTGTCCCTTGGACCTTCTTATTGACGATGAATCAAAGAAATTGCACCGGTATTAAATACAAAAGGCACAATGCCGACTTAAGTACAATAAGACTGACTCTTCTTACAGTCTATGCTTTGAAACATTCCAGTGACACTAGTTATAGATTCCGATGCTCCACATCAGGTTTACTGTATCCCTCTGACCTTATCATTGACGATGAAACACAGAAATTGCATCGGAATTAAGTATAAAAGGCACAATGCCAACTTAAGTACAAGAAGACTGACTCTTCTTACTGTCTATGCTTTGAACCATTCCTGTGACACTAGTTGTAGATTCCGATGCTTCACTTCAGGTTTACTGTATCCCTTGTACCTTCTTATTGACGATGAAACACAGAAATTGCATCGGAATTAAATACAAAAGGCACCATGGCGACTTAAGTACATGAAAACCGACTCTTCTTATTGACAATGATTTCAACCATTCCTGTGACACTAGATATAGATTCCGATGCTTCACTTCAGGTTTACTGTATCCCTTGGAGATTCTTATTGACGATGAAACACAGAAATTGCATTGGAATTAAATACAAAACGCAAAAAGCGACTTAAGTACAAGAAGACTGACTCTTCTTACTGTCTGTGTAGTGAACCGTTCCTGTGACACTAGTTATAGATTCCGATGCTTCACTTCAGGTTTACTGTATCCCTCTGACCTTCTTCTTGACGATGAAACTCAGATATTGCATCGGAGTTAAATACAAAAGACACAACGCCAACTTAAGAACAAGAAGACTGACTCTTCTTACAGACTATGTTTTGAACCATTCCTGTGACACTAGTTATATATTCCGATGCTTCAGTTTAGGTTACTGTATCCCTTGGACCTTCTTATTGACGCTGAAACACAGAAATTGCATCGGAATTAAATAGAAATGCCACAATGCCGACTTAAGTACAGGAAGTCTGACTCTTCTTACTGTCAATGTTTTGAACCATTCATGTGACACGAGTTATAGATTGCGATGCTTCACTTCAAGTTTACTGTATCCTTGGACCTTCTAATTGACGATGAAATACAGAAATTGCATCGGAATTAAATACAAATGGCACAATGCGAACTTAAGGACAAGAAGACTGACTCTTCTTACTGACTATGTTTTGAACCATTCCTGTGAGACTAGTTATTGATTCCGATGCTTCACTTCAGGTTTACTGTATCCCTCTGACCTTCGTATTGTCGATGAAACACAGAAATTGCACCGGAATTAAATACAAAAGGCACAATGCCGACTTAAGTACAAGAAGACTGACTCTTCTTACCGACTATGCTTTGAAAAATTCCTGTGTAACTAGTTATAGGTTCCGATGCTTCACTTCAGGTTTACTGCATCCCTCTGACCTATTTATTGACGATGAAACACAGAAATTGAATCGGAATTAAATAGAAAAGGCGCAATGCCGACTTAAGTACAAGAACACTGACTCTTCTTACTGACTATGCTTTGAACCATTCCTGTGGCACTAGTTATAGATTCCGATGCTTCACTTCAGGTTTACTGTATCCCTCTGACCTTACCATTGACGATGAAACACAGAAATTGCCTCGGAATTAAATATAAAAGGCACAATGCCAACTTAAGTACAAGAAGACTGACTCTTCCTACTGTCTATGCTTTGAACCATTGCTGTGACACTAGTTGTATATTCCGATGCTTCGCTTCAGGTTTACTGTATCCCTTGGACCTTCTTATTGACGATGAAACACAGATATTGCATCGGAATTAAATACAAAAGGCACAATGCCGACTTAAGTACGAGAACACTGACTCTTCCTACTGTCTAGGATTTGAACCATTACTGTGACACTAGTTATACATTTCGATGCTTCACTTCAGGTTTATTGTATCCCTTGTACCTTCTTATTGACGATGAAACACAGATATTGCATCGGAATTAAATACAAAAGGCACAATGCCGACTTAAGTACAAGAACACTGTCTCTTCCTACTGTGTAGGTTTTGAACCATTCCTGTGACACTAGTTATACATTCCGATGCTTCACTTCAGGTTTATTGTACCCCTTGTACCTTCTTATTGACGATGAAACACAGAAATTGCATCGGAATTAAATACAAAAGCACCATGGCGACTTAAGTACATGAAAACCGACTCTTCTTATTGACAATGATTTGAACCATTCCTGTGACACTAGACATAGATTCCGATGCTTCACTTCAGGTTTACTGTATCCCTCTGACCTTCTTATTGACGATGAAACTCAGATATTGCATCGGAATTAAATGCAAAAGGCACGATGAAGACATAAGTACAAGAAGACTGACCCTTCTTATTGTCTATATTTTGAACCATTCTATTGACACTAATTATAGATTCACTCCAGGTTTACTATATCGCTTGGACCTTCTTATTGACGATGAAACACAGAAATTGCATCGGAATTAAATAGAAAGGGCACAATGCCGACTTAAGTACAAGAAGACTGACTCCTCTTACTGACTATGTTTTGAACCATTCCTGTGACACTAGTTATAGATTCCGATGCTTCACTTCAGTTTTACTGTATCCCTTGGACCTTGTCATTGACGATGAAACGCAGAAATAGCATCGGAATTTAATACATAAGGCAAAATGCCGACTTAAGTAAACGAAGACTCACTCTTCTTACTGTCTATGTTTTGAACCATTCCTGTGACACTAGTTATAGATTCCGATGCTACACTCCATGTCTACTGTATCCCTTGGGCCTTCTTATTGACGATGAAACACAGAAATTGCATCGGAATTAAATATAAAAGGCACAATGCCGACTTAAGTACAAGAACACTGACTCTTCTTACTGACTATGTTTTGAACCATTCCTGTGACACTAGTTATAGATTCCGATGCTTCACTTCGGGTTTACTGTATCCCTCCGACCATCTTGTTGACGATGAAACACAGAAATTGCATCGGAATTAAATAGAAAAGGCGCAACGCCGACTTAAGTACAAGAAGTCTGACTCTTCTTACTGTCTATGTTTTGAACCATTCCTGTGACACTAATTGTAGATTCCAATGCTTCACTTCAGGTTTACTGTATCCCTTGGACCTTCTTATTGACGATGAAACACAGAAATTGCATTGGAATTAAATACAAAAGGCACAATGCCGACTTAAGTACAAGAACACAGTCTCTTCCTACTCTCTATGATTTGAACCATTCCTTTGGCACTAGTTTTAGATTCCGATGCTTCACTACAGGTTTACTGTATTCCTTGTACCTTCTTATTGACGATGAAACACAGAAATTGCATCGGATTTAATTACAAAAGGCACAATGCCTGACTATGTTTTGAACCATTCCTGTGAAACTAGTTATAGATTCCGATGCTTCACTTCAGGTTTACTGTATCCTTCTGACTTTCTTATTGACGATGAAACTCAGAAATTGCATCGGAATTAAATACAAATGGCACAATGCCGACTTAAGTACAAGAGGACTGACTCTTCTTACTGACTATGTTGTGAACCATTTCATTGACACTAGTTATAGATTCCGATGCATCTCTCCAGGTTTACTGTATCCCTTGGACCTTCTTATTGACGATGATACAATGAAATTGCATCGGAATTTAATTGAAAAGGCACAATGCCGACTTAAGTACAAGAAGACTGACTCTTCTTACTGACTATGTTTTGAACCATTCCTGTGACACTAGTAATAGATTCCAAGGCTTCACTTCAGGTATATTGTATCCTTGGACCTTCGTATTGACGATGAAACACAGAAATTGAATCGGAATTAAATACAAAAGGCACAATGCCGACTTAAGTACAAGAGGACTGACTCTTCTTACTGACTATGTTTTGAACCATTTCATTGACACTAGTTATAGATTCCGATGCATTACCTCAGGTTTACTGTAGCCCTTGGACCTTCTTATTGACGATGAAACAATGAAATTGCATCGGAATTTAATTGAAAAGGCACAATGCCGACTTAAGTACAAGAAGACAGACTCATCTTACTGACTATGTTTTGAACCATTCCTGTGACACTAGTTACAGATTCCGATGCTTCACTTTAGGTTTACTGTATCCCTCCGACCATCTCGTTGACAATGAAACACAGAAATTGCATCGGAATTAAATAGAAAAGGCACAATGCCGACTTAAGTACAAGAAGTCTGACTCTTCTTACTGTCTATGGTTTGAACCATTCCTGTGACATTACTTATAGATTCCGATGCTTCACTCCAGGTTCACTGTATCCCTTGGACCTTCTTATTGACGATGAAACACAGAAATTGCATCGGAATTGTCATTTACTGTCTATGTTTTGAACCATTTCTGTGACACTAATTGTAGATTCCAATGCTTCACTTCAGGTTTACTGTATCCCTTGGACCTTCTTATTGACGATGAAACACAGAAATTGCATCGGAATTAAATACAAAATGCACAATGCCGACTTAAGTACAAGAACACTGTCTCTTCCTACTCTCTACGATTTGAACCATTCCTTTGACACTAGTTATAGATTCCAATGCTTCACTACAGGTTTACTGTATCCCTTGTACCTTCTTATTGACGATGAAACACAGAAATTGCATCGGATTTAAATACAAAAGGCACAATGCCGACTTAAGTACATGAAGACGGACTGTTCTTATTGACAATGATTTGAACCATTCCTGTGACACTAGTTATAGATTCCGATGCTTCACTTCACGTTTACTGTATCACTTGGACATTCTTATTGACGGTGAAACACAGAAATTGCATCGGAATTAAATACAAAATGCACAATGCCTCACTATGTTTTGAACCATTCCTGTGACACTAGTTATAGATTCCGATGCTTCACTTCAGGTTTACTGTATCCTTCTGACTTTCTTATTGACGATGAAACTCAGAGATTGCATCGGAATTAAATACAAATGGCACAATGCCGACTTAAGTACAAGAGGACTGATTTTTCTTACCGTCTATGTTTTGAACCATTTCATTGACACTAGTTATAGATTCCGATGCATCACTCCAGGTTTACTGTATCCCTTGGACCTTCTTATTGACGATGAAACACAGAAATTGCATCGGAATTTAATTAAAAAGGCACAATGCCGACTTAAGTACAAGAAGACTGACTCTTCTTACTGACTATGTATTGAACCATTCCTGTTACACTAGTTATAGATTCCAAGGCTTCACTTCAGGTATACTGTATCCTTGGACCTTCGTATTGACGATGAAACACAGAAATTGAATCGGAATTAAATACAAAAGGCACAATGCCGACTTAAGTACATGAAGACCGACTCTTCTTACTGTCTATGTTTAGAACCATTCTCTGTGCCACTAGTTATAGATTCCGATGCTACACTCCAGGTTTACTGTATCCCTTGGACCTTCGTATTGACGATGAAACACATAAATTGCATCGGAATTAAATACATATGGCACAATGCCGACTTAAGTACAAGAAGACTGACGCTTCCTACTATCTATGTTTTGAAACATTCCAGTGGCACTAGTTATAGATTCCGATGCTTCACTTCGGGTTTACTGTATCCCTCTGACCTTCTTACTGAGGGTGAAACACAGAGATTACATCGGAATTGAATACGAAAGGCACAATGCCGACTTAAGTTCAAGAAGACTGACTCTTCTGACTGACTATGTTTTGAACCATTCCTGTGACACTAGTTATAGATTCCGATGCTTCACGTCAGGTTTACTGTATCCCTCTGACATTCTCATTGACGATGAAACACAGAAATTGCATCGGAATTAAATAGATAAGGCACAATGCCAACTTAAGTACAAGAAGACTGACTCTTCTTACTGTCTATGCTTTAAACGATTCCTGAGGCACTAGTTGTACATTCCGATGCTTCACTTCAGGTTCACTGTATCCCTTGGACCTTTGTATTGACGATGAAACACAGAAATTGCATCGGAATTAAATACCAAAGGCACAATGCCGACTTAAGTACAAGAACACTGACTCTTCCTACTGTCTAGCTTTTGAACCATTCTTGTGACACTAGTTATACATTCCGATGCTTCACTTCAGGTTTTCTGTATCCCTTGTACCTTCTTACTGACGATGAAACACAGAAATTGCATCGGAATTAAATACAAAAGGCACAATGACGACTTAAGTACATGAAAACCGACTCTTCTTATTGACAATGATTTGAACCATTCCTGTGACACTAGGTTTAGATTCCGATGCTTAACTTCAGGTTTACTGTATCACTTGGACATTCTTATTGACGATGAAACACAGAAATTGCATCGGAACTAAATACAAAACGCAAAAAGCCGACTTAAGTACAAGAAGACTGACTCGTCTTATTGTCTGTGTTGTGAACCATTCCTGTGACACTAGTTATAGATTCCGATGCTTCACTTCAGGTTTTCTGTATCCTTCTTACTTTCTTATTGACGATGAAACACAGAAATTGCATCGGAATTTAATTGAAAAGGCACAATGCCGAATTAAGTACAAGAAGACTGACTCTTCTTACTGACTATGTTTTGAACCATTCCTGTCACACTAGTTATCGATTCCAAGGCTTCACTTCAGGTATACTGTATCCCTTGGACCTTCGTATTGACGATGAAACACAGAAATTGAATCGGAATTAAATACAAAAGGCACAATGCCGACTTAAGTACATGAAGAACGACTCTTCTTACTGACTATGTTTTGAACAATTCTCTGTGACACTAGTTATAGATTCCGATGCTACACTCCAGGTTTACTGTATCCCTTGGAACTCCTTATTGACGATGAAACACAGAAATTGCATGGGAATTAAATACAAAAGGCACAATGCCGACTTAAGTACAAGAAGACTGACTCTTCCTACTATCGATGTTTTGAACCATTCCTGTGACACTAGTTATAGATTCCGATGCATCACTTCAGGTTTACTGTATCCCTCTGACCTTATTGACGATGAAACACAGAAATTGCATCGGAATTAAATGCAAAAGGCACAGTACCGACTTAAGTACAAGAAGATTGACTCTTCTTACTGTTTATGTCTTGAACCATTCCTGTGACACCAATTATATATTCCGATGCTCCAGTGTAGGTTACTGTATCCCTTGGACCTTCTTATTGACGATGAAACACAGTAGTTTCATCGGAATTAAATACAAAAGGCACTATGCCGACTTAAGTACAAGAAGACTGACTCTTCCTACTGCCTATGTTGTGAACTATTCCAGTGACACTAGTTATAGAGTCCGATGCTTCTCTTCAGGTTTATTGTATCCCTTGGACCAACTTATTGACGAGGAAAGACAGAAACTGCATCGGAATTAAATACAAAAGGCACAATGCTGACTTAAGTACAAGAAGACTGACTCTTTTTACTGTCTATGTTTTGAACCATTCCTGTGACACTAGTTATAGATTCCGATGCTTCACTACAGGTTTACTGTATCCCTTAGACCTTCTTATTGACGATGAAACACAGAAATTGCATCGGAATTAAATACAAAAGGCACAATGATGACTTAAGTACAAGCAGACTGACTCTTCTTACTGTCTATGATTTGAACCAATCCTGTGACACTAGTTGTAGATTCCGATGCTTCACTTCAGGTTTACTGTATCCCTTCGGTCCTTCTTATTGACGATGAAACACAGAAATTGCATCGGAATTAAATACAAAAGGCACTATGCCGACTTAAGTACAAGGAGACTGAGTCTTCTTACTGACTATGTTTTGAACCATTCCTGTGACACTAGTTATAGATTCCGATGCTTCACTTCAGGTTTACTGTATCCCTCTGACCATTTTATTGACGATGAAACACAGAAATTGCATCGGAATTAAATAGAAAATGCACAATTACGACTTAAGTACAAGAGACAGACTCTTCTTTCTGTCTATGTTTGAACCACTCCTGTGACACTAGTTATAGATTCCGATGCTTCACTTCAGGTCTACTATATCCCTTGGACCCCCATATTGACGATGAAACACAGAAATTGCATCGCAATTAAATACAAAAGGCACAATGCCGACTAAAGTACAAGAAGACTGACTCTTCCTACTGTCGATGTTTTGAACCAATCCTGTGAAACTAGTTATCGATTCCGATGCTTCAATTCAGGTTTACTGTATCCCTTGGACCTTCTTATTGACGATAAAACACAGAAAGTGCTTCGGAATTAAATACAAAAGGCACAATGCCAACATAAGTACAAAAAGACTTACTCCTCTTACTGACTATGTTTTGAACCACTCCTGTGACACTAGTTATTGATTCCGATGCTTGACTTCAGTTTTACTGTATACCTTGGACCTTCTTATTGACGACGAAACACAGAAATGGCATCGGAATTAAATGCAAAAGGCACAATGCCGACATAAGTACAAGAGACTGACTCTTCTTACTGACTATGCTTTGAACCATTCCTGTGACACTAGTTACAGATTCCGATGCTACACTCCATGTTTACTGTATCCCTTGGACCTTCTTATTGACGATGAAACACAGAAATTGCATCGGAATTAAATAGAAAAGGAACAATGCCGACTTAAGTACTAGAAGACTGACTCTTCTTACTGTCTATGTTTTGAACCATTCCTGTGACACTAGTTTTAGATTCCGATGCTTCACTCCAGGATTACTGTATCCCTTGGACCTTCTTATTGACGATGAATCACAGAAATTGCATCGGAATTAAATAGAAAAGGCACAATGCCGACTTAAGTACAAGAAGACTGACTCTTCTTACTGTCTATGTTTTGAACCATTCCTGCGACACTAGTTATAGATTCCGATGCTTGACTTCAGTTTTACTGTATCCCTTGGACCTTCTTATTGAATATGAAACACAGAAATAGCATCGGAATTAAACACAAAAGGCACAATGCCGACTTAAGTACAAGAGACTGACTCTTCTTACTGTCTATGTTTGAACCATTCTTGTGACACTAGTTATAGATTCCGATGCTTCACTTCAGGTTTACTGTCTCCCTTGGACCTCCTTAATGACGATGAAACACAGAAATTGCATCGGAATTAAATACAAAAGGCACAATGCCGACTTAAGTACAAGAAGACTGACTCTTGTTACTGTCTATGTTTTGAACCAATCCTGTGAAACTAGTTATAGATTCCCATGCTTCACTTCAGGTTTACTGTATCCCTCTGACCCTCTTATTGACGATGAAACACTGAAATTGCATAGGAATTAAATACAAAAAGGCATAATGCCGACTTAAGTACAAGAAGACTGACTCTTATTACTGACTATGTTTTGAACCATTCCTGTGACACTAGTTATAGATTCCGATGCTTCACTTCAGGTTTAATGTATCCCTCTGACCTTCTTATTGACGATGAAACACAGAAATTGCGTCGGAATTCAATAGAAAAGGCACAAAGCCGACATAATTACAAGAAGACCGACTCTTCTTACTGTCTACGTTTTGAACCATTCCTGTGACACTAGTTATAGATTCCGATGCTTCACTTCAGGTTTACTGTATCCCTGGGACCTTCTTATTGACGATGAAACACAGAAATTGCATCGGAATTAAATAAAAAAGGTACAATGCCGACTTAATTAAAAGAAGACTGACTCTTCCTACTGTCTATGTTTTGAACCATTCCTGTGACACCAGTTATATTCCGATGCTTCACTTCACGTTTACTGTATCCCTTGGACCTTCGTATTGACGATGAAACACAGAAATTGCATCGGAATTAAATACAAAATTCACAATGCCGACTTAAGTACATGAAGACCGACTCTTCTTACAGACTATGTTTTGAACCTTTCCTGTGACACTAGTTATAGATTCCGATGCTTTACTTCAGGTTTACTGTATCCCTTGGACCTTCGTATTGACGATGAAGCTCAGAAATTGCATCGGAATTAAATACAAAAGGCACAATGCCGACGTAAAAACAAGAAGTCTGACTCTTCTTACTGACTATGTTTTGAACCATTCCTGTGACACTAGTTACATATTCCGATGCTTTACTTTATGTTACTGTATCCCTTGGACCTTCTTATTGACGTTGAAACACAGAAATTGCATCGGAATTAAATACAAAAGGTACAATGCCGACTTAAGGACAAGAAGACTGACTCTTCTTACGGACTATGTTTTGAACCATTCCTGTGACACTAGTTACATATTCCGATGCTTTACTTTAGGTTACTGTATCCCTTGGACCTTCTTATTGACGTTGAAACACAGAAATTGCATCGGAATTAAATACAAAAGGCACAATGCCGACTTAAGTACAAGAAGTCTGACTCTTCTTACTGTCTATGTTTTGAACCATTCATGTGACACGAGTTATAGATTCCGATGCTTCACTTCAGGTTTACTGTATCCTTGGACCTTCTAATTGACGATGAAATACAGAAATTGCATCGGAATTGAATACGAAAGACACAATGCCGACTTAAGGACAAGAAGACTGACTCTTCTTACTGACTATGTTTGAACCATTAATGTGACACTAGTTATAGATTCCGATGCTTCACTCCAGGTTTACTGTATCCCGTGGACCTTCGTATTGACGATGAAACACAGCAATTGCATCGGAATTAAATTCAAAAGTCACAATGCCGACTTAAAGACAAGAAGACTGACTCATCTTACTGGCTATGTTTTGAACCATTCCTGTAACACTAGTTATGGATTCCGATGCTTCACTTCAGGTTTACTGTATCCCTCTGACCTTCTTATTAACGATGAAACACAGAAATTGCATCGGAATTAAATAGAAAAGGAACAATGCAGACTTAAGTACAGGAAGACTGACTCATGTTACTGCTTATGTTTATCACCAATCCTGTGAAACTAGTTATAGATTCCGATGCTTCACTTCAGGTTTACTGCATCCCTTGGACCTTATTATTGACGATGAAACACAGAAAGTGCATCGGAATTAAATACAAAAGGCAAAATGCCGACTAAGAACAATAGACTGACTCTTCTTACTGACTATGCTTCGAACCATTCCTGTGACACTAGTTATAGATTAGGATGCTTCTCTTCAGGTTTACTGTATCCCTCTGACCTTCTTATTGACGATGAAACACTGAAATTGCATCGGAATTAATACAAAAGGCACAATGCCGACTTAAGTACAAGAAGACTGACTCTTATTTCTGACTATGATTTGAACCACTCCTGTGACACTAGATATAGATTCCGATGCTTCACTTCACGTTGAATGTATCCCTCTGACCTTCTGATTGACGATGAAACACAGAAATTGCGTCGGATTTAAATAGAAAAGGCACAATGCCGTCATAAGTACAAGAAGACCGACTCTCCTTACTGTCTATGTTTTGAACCATTAATGTGACACTAGTTATAGATTCCGATGCTTCACTTCAGGTTTACTGTATCCCTTGGACCTACTTATTGACGATGAAACACAGAAATTGCATCGGAATTAAATACAAAAGGTACAATGCCGACTTAAGTAAAAGAAGACCGACTCTTATTACCATCTATATTTTGAACCATTCCTGTGACACTAGTTATAGATTCCGATGCTTTACTTCAGGTTTACTGTATCCCTTCGGTCCTTCTTATTGACGATGAAACACAGAAATTGCATCGGAATTAAATACAAAAGGCACTATGCCGACTTAAGTACAAGGAGACTGAGTCTTCTTACTGACTATGTTTTGAACCATTCCTGTGACACTAGTTATAGATTCCGATGCTTCACTTCAGGTTTACTGTATCCCTCTGACCATTTTATTGACGATGAAACACAGAAATTGCATCGGAATTAAATAGAAAATGCACAATTACGACTTAAGTACAAGAGACAGACTCTTCTTTCTGTCTATGTTTGAACCACTCCTGTGACACTAGTTATAGATTCCGATGCTTCACTTCAGGTCTACTATATCCCTTGGACCCCCATATTGACGATGAAACACAGAAATTGCATCGCAATTAAATACAAAAGGCACAATGCCGACTAAAGTACAAGAAGACTGACTCTTCTTACTGTCGATGTTTTGAACCAATCCTGTGAAACTAGTTATCGATTCCGATGCTTCAATTCAGGTTTACTGTATCCCTTGGACCTTCTTATTGACGATAAAACACAGAAAGTGCTTCGGAATTAAATACAAAAGGCACAATGCCAACATAAGTACAAAAAGACTTACTCCTCTTACTGACTATGTTTTGAACCACTCCTGTGACACTAGTTATTGATTCCGATGCTTGACTTCAGTTTTACTGTATACCTTGGACCTTCTTATTGACGACGAAACACAGAAATTGCATCGGAATTAAATGCAAAAGGCACAATGCCGACATAAGTACAAGAGACTGACTCTTCTTACTGACTATGCTTTGAACCATTCCTGTGACACTAGTTACAGATTCCGATGCTACACTCCATGTTTTTTGTATCCCTTGGACCTTCTTATTGACGATGAAACACAGAAATTGCATCGGAATTAAATAGAAAAGGAACAATGCCGACTTAAGTACTAGAAGACTGACTCTTCTTACTGTCTATGTTTTGAACCATTCCTGTGACACTAGTTTTAGATTCCGATGCTTCACTCCAGGATTACTGTATCCCTTGGACCTTCTTATTGACGATGAATCACAGAAATTGCATCGGAATTAAATAGAAAAGGCACAATGCCGACTTAAGTACAAGAAGACTGACTCTTCTTACTGTCTATGTTTTGAACCATTCCTGCGACACTAGTTATAGATTCCGATGCTTGACTTCAGTTTTACTGTATCCCTTGGACCTTCTTATTGAATATGAAACACAGAAATAGCATCGGAATTAAACACAAAAGGCACAATGCCGACTTAAGTACAAGAGACTGACTCTTCTTACTGTCTATGTTTGAACCATTCTTGTGACACTAGTTATAGATTCCGATGCTTCACTTCAGGTTTACTGTCTCCCTTGGACCTCCTTAATGACGATGAAACACAGAAATTGCATCGGAATTAAATACAAAAGGCACAATGCCGACTTAAGTACAAGAAGACTGACTCTTGTTACTGTCTATGTTTTGAACCAATCCTGTGAAACTAGTTATAGATTCCCATGCTTCACTTCAGGTTTACTGTATCCCTCTGACCCTCTTATTGACGATGAAACACTGAAATTGCATAGGAATTAAATACAAAAAGGCATAATGCCGACTTAAGTACAAGAAGACTGACTCTTATTACTGACTATGTTTTGAACCATTCCTGTGACACTAGTTATAGATTCCGATGCTTCACTTCAGGTTTAATGTATCCCTCTGACCTTCTTATTGACGATGAAACACAGAAATTGCGTCGGAATTCAATAGAAAAGGCACAAAGCCGACATAATTACAAGAAGACCGACTCTTCTTACTGTCTACGTTTTGAACCATTCCTGTGACACTAGTTATAGATTCCGATGCTTCACTTCAGGTTTACTGTATCCCTGGGACCTTCTTATTGACGATGAAACACAGAAATTGCATCGGAATTAAATAAAAAAGGTACAATGCCGACTTAATTAAAAGAAGACTGACTCTTCCTACTGTCTATGTTTTGAACCATTCCTGTGACACCAGTTATATTCCGATGCTTCACTTCACGTTTACTGTATCCCTTGGACCTTCGTATTGACGATGAAACACAGAAATTGCATCGGAATTAAATACAAAATTCACAATGCCGACTTAAGTACATGAAGACCGACTCTTCTTACAGACTATGTTTTGAACCTTTCCTGTGACACTAGTTATAGATTCCGATGCTTTACTTCAGGTTTACTGTATCCCTTGGACCTTCGTATTGACGATGAAGCTCAGAAATTGCATCGGAATTAAATACAAAAGGCACAATGCCGACGTAAAAACAAGAAGTCTGACTCTTCTTACTGACTATGTTTTGAACCATTCCTGTGACACTAGTTACATATTCCGATGCTTTACTTTATGTTACTGTATCCCTTGGACCTTCTTATTGACGTTGAAACACAGAAATTGCATCGGAATTAAATACAAAAGGTACAATGCCGACTTAAGGACAAGAAGACTGACTCTTCTTACGGACTATGTTTTGAACCATTCCTGTGACACTAGTTACATATTCCGATGCTTTACTTTAGGTTACTGTATCCCTTGGACCTTCTTATTGACGTTGAAACACAGAAATTGCATCGGAATTAAATACAAAAGGCACAATGCCGACTTAAGTACAAGAAGTCTGACTCTTCTTACTGTCTATGTTTTGAACCATTCATGTGACACGAGTTATAGATTCCGATGCTTCACTTCAGGTTTACTGTATCCTTGGACCTTCTAATTGACGATGAAATACAGAAATTGCATCGGAATTGAATACGAAAGACACAATGCCGACTTAAGGACAAGAAGACTGACTCTTCTTACTGACTATGTTTGAACCATTAATGTGACACTAGTTATAGATTCCGATGCTTCACTCCAGGTTTACTGTATCCCGTGGACCTTCGTATTGACGATGAAACACAGCAATTGCATCGGAATTAAATTCAAAAGTCACAATGCCGACTTAAAGACAAGAAGACTGACTCATCTTACTGGCTATGTTTTGAACCATTCCTGTAACACTAGTTATGGATTCCGATGCTTCACTTCAGGTTTACTGTATCCCTCTGACCTTCTTATTAACGATGAAACACAGAAATTGCATCGGAATTAAATAGAAAAGGAACAATGCAGACTTAAGTACAGGAAGACTGACTCATGTTACTGCCTATGTTTATCACCAATCCTGTGAAACTAGTTATAGATTCCGATGCTTCACTTCAGGTTTACTGCATCCCTTGGACCTTATTATTGACGATGAAACACAGAAAGTGCATCGGAATTAAATACAAAAGGCAAAATGCCGACTAAGTACAATAGACTGACTCTTCTTACTGACTATGCTTCGAACCATTCCTGTGACACTAGTTATAGATTAGGATGCTTCTCTTCAGGTTTACTGTATCCCTCTGACCTTCTTATTGACGATGAAACACTGAAATTGCATCGGAATTAATACAAAAGGCACAATGCCGACTTAAGTACAAGAAGACTGACTCTTATTTCTGACTATGATTTGAACCACTCCTGTGACACTAGATATAGATTCCGATGCTTCACTTCACGTTTAATGTATCCCTCTGACCTTCTGATTGACGATGAAACACAGAAATTGCGTCGGATTTAAATAGAAAAGGCACAATGCCGTCATAAGTACAAGAAGACCGACTCTCCTTACTGTCTATGTTTTGAACCATTAATGTGACACTAGTTATAGATTCCGATGCTTCACTTCAGGTTTACTGTATCCCTTGGACCTACTTATTGACGATGAAACACAGAAATTGCATCGGAATTAAATACAAAAGGTACAATGCCGACTTAAGTAAAAGAAGACCGACTCTTATTACCATCTATATTTTGAACCATTCCTGTGACACTAGTTATAGATTCCGATGCTTTACTTCAGGTTTACTGTATCCCTTGGACCTTCTTATTGACGATGAAACACGGAAATTGCATCGGAACTAAATACAAAAGGCACAATGCCGACTTAAGTACTGTCTATGTTTTGTACCATTCGTGTGACACTACTTATAGATTCCGATCCTACACTCCAGGTTTACTGTATCCCTTGGACCTTCTTATTGACGATGAAACACAGAAATTGCACCGGTATTAAATACAAAATGCACAATGCCGACTTAAGGACAAGAAGACTGACTCTTCTTACTGCCTATGATTTGAACCATTCCTGTGACACTAGTTATAGATTCCGATGCTTCACTTCAGGTTTACTGTATCCCTTGAGCCTACGTATTGACGATGAAACACAGAAATTGCATCGGAATTAAATACAAAAGGCACAATGCCGACTTAAGTACATGAAGACCGACTCTTCTTACTGACTATGTTTTGAACCATTCCTGTGACACTAGTTATAGATTCCGATGCTTTACTTCAGGTTTACTGTATCCCTTGGATCTTCTTATTGACGATGAAACACAGAAATTGCATCGGATTAAATACAAAAGGCACAATGCCGACTGAAGTACAAGAAGTCTGACTCTTCTTTCTGTCTATGTTTTGAACCATTCATGTGACTTGAGTTATAGATTCCGAAGCTTCACTTCAAGTTTACTGTATCCTTGGACCTTCTTATTGACGATGAAACACAGAAATTGCATCGGAATGAAATAGAAAAGGCAAAATGCCGACTTAAGTACAAGAACACTGACTCTTCTTACTGTCTATGTTTTGAACGATTCCTGCGACACTAGTTATAGATTCCGTTGCTTGACTTCAGCTTTACTGTATCCCTTGGACCTTCTTATTGACGATGAAACACAGAAATTGCATCGGAATTAAATACAAAATGCACAATGCCGACTTAAGTAGAAAAAGACTGACTCTTCTTACTGACTATGTTTTGAACCATTCCTGTGACACTAGTTGTAGATTTCGATGCTTTACTTCAGGATTACTGTATCCCTTGGACCTTCATATAGACGATGAAACACAGAAATTGCACCGGAATTAAATACAAAAGGCACTATGCAGACTTAAGTGCAAGAAGACTGACTCTTCTTACTGCCTATGATTTGAACCATTCCATTGACACTAGTTATAGATTCCGATGCTTCACTCCAGGTTAACTGTATCCCTGGGACCTTCTTATTGACGATGAAACAAAGAAATTGCATCGGAATTAAATACAAAAAGCACAATGCCGACTTACGGACAAGAAGACGGACTCTTCTTACAGACTATGTTTTGAACCATTCCTGTGACACTAGTTATATATTCCGATCCTTTACTTTAGGTTACTGTATCCCTTGGACCTTCTTATTGACGTTGAAACACAGAAATTGCATTGGAATTAAATACAAAAAGCACAATGCCGACTTAAGTACAAGAAGTCTGACTCTTCCTTCTGTCTATGTTATGAACCATTCATGTGACACAAGTTATAGATCCCGATGCTTCACATCAAGTTCACTGTATCCTTGGACCTTCTAATTGACGATGAAGTACAGAGATTGCATCGGAATTAAATACGAAAGGCACAATGCCGACTTAAGGACAAGAAGACTGACTCTTCTTACTGACTATGTTTTGAACCATTCCTGTGACACTAGTTATAGATTCCGATGCTTCACTTCAGGTTTACTGTATCCCTTGGACCTTCTTATTGACGATGAAACACAGAAATTGCATCGGAATTAAATACAAAAGGCACAATGCCGACTTAAGTACAAGAAGACTGACTCTTCTTACTGTCTATGCTTAGAACCATTCCATTGACACTAGTTATAGATTCCGATGCTTCACTCCAGGTTTACTGTATCCCTTGGACCTTCTTATTGACGATGAAACACAGATATTGCATCGGAATTAAATAGAAAAGGCACAATGCCGACTTAAGTACAAGAACACTGACTTTTCTTACTGTCTATGTTTTGAACCATTCCTGCGACACTAGTTATAGATTCCGTTGCTTGACTTCAGCTGTACTGTATCCCTTGGACCTTCTTATTGACGATGAAACACAGAAATTGCATCGGAATTAAATACAAAATGCACAATGCCTTCTTAAGTACAAGAGACTGACTCCTCTTACTGTCTATGATTAGAACCGTTCCTGTGACACTAATTATCGATTTCGATGCTTCACTTCCGGTTTACTGTATCCCTTGGACCTTCTTATTGACGATGAAACACAGAAATTGCATCGGAATTAAATACAAAATGCACAATGCCGACTTAAGTACAAGAAGTCTGACTCTTCTTACTGTCTATGTTTTGCACCAATCCTGTGACACTGGTTATAGATTCCTATGCTTCTCTTCAGGTTTACTCTATCCCTTGGACCTTCGTATAGACGATGAAACTCAGAAATTGCATCGGAATTAAATACAAAAATCACAATGCCGACTTAAGTAGAAAACGACTGACTCTTCTTACTGACTATGTTTTGAACCATTCCTGTGACACTAGTTATATATTCCGGTGCTTCACTTCAGGTTTACTGTATCCCTCTGAACTTCTTATTGACGATGAAACACAGAAATTAAATCGGAATTAAATACAAAAGGCACTATGCCGACTTAAGTACTAGAGACAGACTCTTCTTACTGTCTATGTTTTGAACCATTCCTGTGACACTAGTTATAGATTCCGATGCTTCACTTCAGGTTTTCTGTATCCCTCTGACCTTCTTATTGTCGATGAAACACAGAAATTGCATCGGAATTAAATACGAAAGGCACAATGCAGACTTAAGTACAAGAAGACTGACTCTTCTTACTGACTATGTTTTGAACCATTCCTGTGACACTAGTTATAGATTCCGATGCTTCACTTCAGGTTTACTGTATCCCTCTGACCTTCTTATTGACGATGAAACACAGAAATTGCATTGGAATTAAATAGAAAAGGTACAATGCCGACTTAAGTACAAGAGGACTGACACTTCTTACTGTCTATGCTTTGATCCATTCCTGTGACACTAGTTATAGATTCCGATGCATGACGTCAGTTTTACTGTATCCCTTGGACCTTCTTATTGACGATGAAACACAGAAATTGCATCGGACTTAAATACAAAACGCACAATGCCGACTTAAGTACAAGAGACTGACTTTTCTTACTGACTGTATTTTGATCCATATCTGTGACACTAGTTATAGATTCCGATGCTTCACTTCAGGTTTACTGTATCCCTCTGACCTTCTTATTGACGATGAAACACAGAAATTGCTTCGGAATTAAATAGAAAATGCACAATGCCGACTTACGTACAAGTAGACTTACTCTTCTTATTGTCGATGCTGGGATCCATTCCTGTGACACTAGTTATAGATTCCGATGCATGACGTCAGTTTTACTGTATCCCTTGGACCTTCTTATTGACGATGAAACACAGAAATTGCATCGGAGTTAAATAATAAACGCACAATGCCGACTTAAGTACAAGAGACCGACTCTTCTTACTGTCTATGTTTTGAACCATTCTCTGTGACACCTGTTATAGATTGCGATGCTACACTCCAGGTTTACTGTATCCCTTGGACCTTCTTATTGACGATGAAAAACAGAAATTGCATCGGAATTAAATACAAAAGGCACAATGCCGACTTAGGTATAAGAAGATTGACTCTTCCCACTATCTATGTTTTGAACCATTCCTGTGACACTTGTTATAGATTCCGATGCTTCACTTCAGGTTTACTGTATCCCTCTCACCTTATTGACGATGAAATACAGAAATTGCATCGGAATTAAATGCAAAAGGCACAATACCGACTTAATTACAAGAAGACTGACTCTTCCTACAGTCTATGTTGTGAACTATTCCTGTGACACTAGTTATAGTGTCCGATGCTTCACTTCAGGTTTATTGTATCCCTAGGACCTTCTTATTGACGATGAAAGACAGAAACTGCATCGGAATTAAATACAAAAGGCGCAATGCCGACTTAAGTACAAGAAGACTGACTCTTCTTACTGTCTATGTTTTGAACCATTCCTGTGACACTAGTTATAGATTCCGATGCTTCACATCAGGTTTACTGTATCCCTTGGAAATTCTTATTGACGACGAAACACGGAAATTGAATCGGAATTAAATACAAAAGGCACAATGCCAACATAAGGACAAGAAGACTGACTCATCTTACTAACTATGTTTTGAACCATTCCTGTAACACTAGTTATAGATTCCGATGCTTCACTTCAGGTTTACTGTATCCCTCTGACCTTCTTATTAACGATGAAACACAGAAATTGCATCGGAATTAAATACAAAAGGCACAATGCCGACTTAAGTACAAGAGACTGACTCTTCTTACTGTCTATGTTTGAACCATTCCTGTGACACTAGTTACAGATTCCGATGCTTCACTTCAGGTTTATTGTATCCCTTGCACCTCCTTATTGACGATGAAACACAGAAATTGCATCGGAATTAAATACAAAATGCACAATGCCGACTTAAGTACATGAAGACCGACTCTTCTTACTGACTATGTTTTGAACCATTCCTGTGACACTATTTATAGATTCCGATGCTTCACTCCTGGTTTACTATATCCCTTGGACCTTCTTATTGACGATGAAACACAGAAATTGCATCGGAATTAAATACAAAAGGCACAATGCCGACTTCAGGACAAGTAGACTGACTCTCCTTACTGACTATGCTTTGGACCATTCCACTGACACTAGATATAGATTCCAATACTTCCCTCCAGGTTTCCTGTATCCCTTGGACCTTCTTATTGACGATGAAACAAAGAAATTGCATCGGTATTAAATACAAAAGGCACAATGCCGACTTAAGGACTAGAAGACTGACTCTTCTTACAGACCATGTTTTGAACCATTCCTGTGACACTAGTTATATATTCCGATGCTTTACTTTAGGTTACCGTATCCCTTGGACCTTCTTATTGACGTTGAAACACAGAAATTGCATCGGAATTAAATACAAAAGGCACAATGTCGACTTAAGTACAAGATGTCTGCCTCTTCTTACTATGTTTGAACCATTCATGTGACACGAGTTATAGATTCCGATGCTTCACTTGAAGTTTACTGTATCCTTGGACCTTCTAATTGACGATGAAATACAGAAATTGCATCGGAATAATATACGAAAGGCACAATGGCGTCTTAAGGACAAGAAGACTGACTCTTCTAACTGCCTATGTTTTGAACCATTCCTGTGACACTAGTTATAGATTACAATGCTTCACTTCAATTTTACTGTATCCCTCTGACCTTCGTATTGACGATGAAACACAGAAATTGCACCGGAATTAAATACAAAAGGCACAACGCCGACTTAAGTACAAGAAGACTGACTCTTCTTACTGTCTATGCTTAGAACCATTCCATTGACACTAGTTATAGATTCCGATGCTTCACTCCAGGTTTACTGTATCCCTTGGACCTTCTTATTGACGATGAAACACAGATATTGCATTGGAATTATATAGAAAAGGCACAATGCCGACTTAAGTACAAGAACACTGACTTTTCTTACTGTCTATGTTTTGAACCATTCCTGCGACACTAGTTATAGATTCCGTTGCTTGACTTCAGCTTTACTGTATCCCTTGGACCTTCTTATTGACGAAGAAACACAGAAATTGCATCAGAATTAAATACAAAAGGCACAATGCCGAATTAAGTACAAGAAGACTGACTCTTCTTACTGTCTATGTTTTGCACCAATCCTGTGACACTAGTTATAGATTCCGATGCTTCACTTCAGGTTAACTGTATCCCTTGGACCTTCTTATTGACGATGAAACTCAGAAATTGCATGGGAATTAAATACAAAAAGCACAATGCCGACTTAAGTACAAAAAGACTGACTCTTTTTACTGACTATGTTTTGAACCATTCCGGTGATACTAGTTATAGATTCCGATGCTTCACTTCAGGTTTACTGTATGCCTCTGACCTAGTTATTGACGATGAAACACAGAAATTGCATCGGAATTATATACAAATGGCACTATGCCGACTTAAGTACAAGAACACTGACTCTTCTTACCGACTATGCTTTGAAAAATTCCTGTGTAACTAGTTATAGGTTCCGATGCTTCACTTCAGGTTTACTGTATCCCTCTGACCTACTTATTGACGCTGAAACACAGAAATTGAATCGGAATTAAATAGAGAAGGCGCAATGCCGACTTAAGTACAAGAACACTGACTCTTCTTACTGTCTATGCTTTGAAACATTCCTGCGACACTAGTTATAGGTTTCGATGCTTCACTTTAGGTTTACTGTATCCCTTGGACCTTCTTATTGACGATGAATCAAAGAAATTGCATCGGTATTAAATACAAAAGGCACAATGCCGACTTAAGTACAATAAGACTGACTCTTCTTACAGTCTATGCTTTGAAACATTCCAGTGACACTAGTTATAGATTCCGATGCTCCACATCAGGTTTACTGTATCCCTCTGACCTTATCATTGACGATGAAACACAGAAATTGCATCGGAATTAAATATAAAAGGCACAATGCCAACTTAAGTACAAGAAGACTGACTCTTCTTACTGTCTATGCTTTGAACCATTCCTGTGACACTAGTTGTAGATTCCGATGCTTCACTTCAGGTTTACTGTATCCCTTGGACCTTCTTATTGACGATGAAACACAGATATTGCATCGGAATTAAATACAAAAGGCACAATGCCGACTTAAGTACAAGAACACTGACTCTTCCTACTGTCTAGGTTTTGAACCATTCCTGTGACACTAGTTATACTTTCCGATGCTTCACTTCAGGTTTATTGTATCCCTTGTACCTTCTTATTGACGATGAAACACAGAAATTGCATCGGAATTAAATACAAAAGGCACCATGGCGACTTAAGTACATGAAAACCGACTCTTCTTATTGACAATGATTTCAACCATTCCTGTGACACTAGATATAGATTCCGATGCTTCACTTCAGGTTTACTGTATCCCTTGGAGTTTCTTATTGACGATGAAACACAGAAATTGCATTGGAATCAAATACAAAACGCAAAAAGCGACTTAAGTACAAGAAGACTGACTCTTCTTACTGTCTGTGTAGTGAACCGTTCCTGTGACACTAGTTATAGATTCCGATGCTTCACTTCAGGTTTACTGTATCCCTCTGACCTTCTTCTTGACGATGAAACTCAGATATTGCATCGGAATTAAATACAAAAGACACAACGCCGACTTAAGAACAAGAAGACTGACTCTTCTTACAGACTATGTTTTGAACCATTCCTGTGACACTAGTTATATATTCCGATGCTTCACTTTAGGTTACTGTATCCCTTGGACCTTCTTATTGACGCTGAAACACAGAAATTGCATCGGAATTAAATAGAAATGCCACAATGCCGACTTAAGTACAGGAAGTCTGACTCTTCTTACTGTCAATGTTTTGAACCATTCATGTGACACGAGTTATAGATTGCGATGCTTCACTTCAAGTTTACTGTATCCTTGGACCTTCTAATTGACGATGAAATACAGAAATTGCATCGGAATTAAATACAACTGGCACAATGCCGACTTAAGGACAAGAAGACTGACTCTTCTTACTGACTATGTTTTGAACCATTCCTGTGAGACTAGTTATTGATTCCGATGGTTCACTTCAGGTTTACTGTATCCCTCTGACCTTCGTATTGACGATGAAACACAGAAATTGCACCGGAATTAAATACAAAAGGCACAATGCCGACTTAAGTACAAGAAGACTGACTCTTCTTACCGACTATGCTTTGAAAAATTCCTGTGTAACTAGTTATAGGTTCCAATGCTTCACTTCAGGTTTACTGTATCCCTCTGACCTTCTTATTGACGATGAAACACAGAAATTGAATCGGAATTAAATAGAAAAGGCGCAATGCCGACTTAAGTACAAGAACACTGACTCTTCTTACTGACTATGCTTTGAACCATTCCTGTGGCACTAGTTATAGATTCCGATGCTTCACTTCAGGTTTACTGTATCCCTCTGACCTTATCATTGACGATGAAACACAGAAATTGCCTCGGAATTAAATATAAAAGGCACAATGCCAACTTAAGTACAAGAAGACTGACTCTTCTTACTGTCTATGCTTTGAACCATCCCTGTGACACTAGTTGTTGATTCCGATGCTTCACTTCAGGTTTACTGTATCCCTTGGACCTTCTTATTGACGATGAAACACAGATATTGCATCGGAATTAAATACAAAAGGCACAATGCCGACTTAAGTACGAGAACACTGACTCTTCCTACTGTCTAGGTTTTGAACCATTCCTGTGACACTAGTTATACATTCCGATGCTTCACTTCAGGTTTATTGTATCCCTTGTACCTTCTTATTGACGATGAAACACAGATATTGCATCGGAATTAAATACAAAAGGCACAATGCCGACTTAAGTACAAGAACACTGACTCTTCCTACTGTCTAGGTTTTGAACCATTCCTGTGACACTAGTTATACATTCCGATGCTTCACTTCAGGTTTATAGTACCCCTTGTACCTTCTTATTGACGATGAAACACAGAAATTGCATCGGAATTAAATACAAAAGCACCATGGCGACTTAAGTACATGAAAACCGACTCTTCTTATTGACAATGATTTGAACCATTCCTGTGACACTAGATATAGATTCCGATGCTTCACTTCAGGTTTACTGTATCCCTCTGACCTTCTTATTGACGATGAAACTCAGATATTGCATCGGCATGAAATGCAAAAGGCATGATGAAGACATAAGTACAAGAAGACTGACCCTTCTTATTGTCTATGTTTTGAACCATTCTATTGACACTAGTTATAGATTCACTCCAGGTTTACTGTATCCCTTGGACCTTCTTATTGACGATGAAACACAGAAATTGCATCGGAATTAAATAGAAAGGGCACAATGCCGACTTAAGTACAAGAAGACTGACTCCTCTTACTGACTATGTTTTGAACCATTCCTGTGACACTAGTTATAGATTCCGATGCTTCACTTCAGTTTTACTGTATCCCTTGGACCTTGTCATTGACGATGAAACACAGAAATTGCATCGGAATTTAATACATAAGGCAAAATGCCGACTTAAGTAAACGAAGAATGACTCTTCTTACTGTCTATTCTTTGAACCATTCCTGTGACACTAGTTATAGATTCTGATGCTTCACTTCAGGTTTACTGTATCCCTCCGACCATCATGTTGACGATGAAACACAGAAATTGCATCGGAATTAAATAGAAAAGGCGCAACGCCGACGTAAGTACAAGAAGTCTGACTCTTCTTACTGTCTATGTTTTGAACCATTCCTGTGACACTAATTGTAGATTCCAATGCTTCACTTCAGGTTTACTGTATCCCTTGGACTTTCGTATTGACGATGAAACACAGAAATTGCATCGGAATTAAATACAAAAGGCACAATGCCGACTTAAGTACAAGAAGACTGACTCTTCTTACTGACTATGTTTTGAACCATTCCTGTGACACTAGTAATAGATTCCAAGGCTTCACTTCAGGTATACAGTATCCTTGGACCTTCGTATTGACGATGAAACACAGAAATTGAATCGGAATTAAATACAGAAGGCACAATGCCGACTTAAGTACAAGAGGACTGACTCTTCTTACTGACTATGTTTTGAACCATTTCATTGACACTAGTTATAGATTCCGATGCATTACCTCCGGTTTACTGTATCCCTTGGACCTTCTTATTGACGATGAAACAATGAAATTGCATCGGAATTTAATTGAAAAGGCACAATGCCCACGTAAGTACAAGAAGACAGACTCATCTTACTGACTATGTTTTGAACCATTCCTGTGACACTAGTTACAGATTCCGATGCTTCACTTCAGGTTTACTGTATCCCTCCGACCATCTCGTTGATGATGAAACACAGAAATTGCATCGGAATTAAATAGAAAGGGCACAATGCCGACTTAAGTACAAGAAGACTGACTCCTCTTACTGACTATGTTTTGAACCATTCCTGTGACACCACTTATAGATTCCGATGCTTCACTTCAGTTTTTCTGTATCCCTTGGACCTTGTGATTGACGATGAAACACAGAAATTGCATCGGAATTAAATTCATAAGGCAAAATGCCGACTTAAGTACACGAAGACTGACTCTTCTTACTGTCTATGTATTGAACCATTCCTGTGACACTAGTTATAGATTCCGATGCTACACTCCATGTCTACTGTATCCCTTGGACCTTCTTATTGACGATGAAACACAGAAATTGAATCGGAATTAAATATAAAAGGCACAATGCCGACTTAAGTACAAGAAGACTGGCTCATCTTACTGACTATGTTTTGAACCATTCCTGTGACACTAGTTACAGATTCCGATGCTTCACTTCAGGTTTACTGTATCCCTTGGACCTTCTTATTGACGATGAAACACAGATATTGCATCGGAATTAAATACAAAAGGCACAATGCCGACTTAAGTACAAGAACACTGACTCTTCCTACTGTCTAGGTTTTGAACCATTCCTGTGACACTAGTTATACTTTCCGATGCTTCACTTCAGGTTTATTGTATCCCTTGTACCTTCTTATTGACGATGAAACACAGAAATTGCATCGGAATTAAATACAAAAGGCACCATGGCGACTTAAGTACATGAAAACCGACTCTTCTTATTGACAATGATTTCAACCATTCCTGTGACACTAGATATAGATTCCATGCTTCACTTCAGGTTTACTGTATCCCTTGGAGTTTCTTATTGACGATGAAACACAGAAATTGCATTGGAATCAAATACAAAACGCAAAAAGCGACTTAAGTACAAGAAGACTGACTCTTCTTACTGTCTGTGTAGTGAACCGTTCCTGTGACACTAGTTATAGATTCCGATGCTTCACTTCAGGTTTACAGTATCCCTCTGACCTTCTTCTTGACGATGAAACTCAGATATTGCATCGGAATTAAATACAAAAGACACAACGCCGACTTAAGAACAAGAAGACTGACTCTTGTTACAGACTATGTTTTGAACCATTCCTGTGACACTAGTTATATATTCCGATGCTTCACTTTAGGTTACTGTATCCCTTGGACCTTCTTATTGACGCTGAAACACAGAAATTGCCTCGGAATTAAATATAAAAGGCACAATGCCAACTTAAGTACAAGAAGACTGACTCTTCTTACTGTCTATGCTTTGAACCATCCCTGTGACACTAGTTGTTGATTCCGATGCTTCACTTCAGGTTTACTGTATCCCTTTGACCTTCTTATTGACGATGAAACACAGATATTGCATCGGAATTAAATACAAAAGGCACAATGCCGACTTAAGTACGAGAACACTGACTCTTCCTACTGTCTAGGCTTTGAACCATTCCTGTGACACTAGTTATACATTCCGATGCTTCACTTCAGGTTTATTGTATCCCTTGTACCTTCTTATTGACGATGAAACACAGATATTGCATCGGAATTAAATACAAAAGGCACAATGCCGACTTAAGTACAAGAACACTGACTCTTCCTACTGTCTAGGTTTTGAACCATTCCTGTGACACTAGTTATACATTCCGATGCTTCACTTCAGGTTTATAGTACCCCTTGTACCTTCTTATTGACGATGAAACACAGAAATTGCATCGGAATTAAATACAAAAGCACCATGGCGACTTAAGTACATGAAAACCGACTCTTCTTATTGACAATGATTTGAACCATTCCTGTGACACTAGATATAGATTCCGATGCTTCACTTCAGGTTTACTGTATCCCTCTGACCTTCTTATTGACGATGAAACTCAGATATTGCATCGGCATTAAATGCAAAAGGCACGATGAAGACATAAGTACAAGAAGACTGACCCTTCTTATTGTCTATGTTTTGAACCATTCTATTGACACTAGTTATAGATTCACTCCAGGTTTACTGTATCCCTTGGACCTTCTTATTGACGATGAAACACAGAAATTGCATCGGAATTAAATAGAAAGGGCACAATGCCGACTTAAGTACAAGAAGACTGACTCCTCTTACTGACTATGTTTTGAACCATTCCTGTGACACTAGTTATAGATTCCGATGCTTCACTTCAGTTTTACTGTATCCCTTGGACCTTGTCATTGACGATGAAACACAGAAATTGCATCGGAATTTAATACATAAGGCAAAATGCCGACTTATGTAAACGAAGACTGACTCTTCTTACTGTCTATTCTTTGAACCATTCCTGTGACACTAGTTACAGATTCCGATGCTACACTCCATGTCTACTGTATCCCTTGGACCTTCTTATTGACGATGAAACACAGAAATTGCATCGGAATTAAATATAAAAGGCACAATGCCGACTTAAGTACAAGAACACTGACTCTTCTTACTGACTATGTTTTGAACCATTCCTGTGACACTAGTTATAGATTCCGATGCTTCACTTCAGGTTTACTGTATCCCTCCGACCATCATGTTGACGATGAAACACAGAAATTGCATCGGAATTAAATAGAAAAGGCGCAACGCCGACGTAAGTACAAGAAGTCTGACTCTTCTTACTGTCTATGTTTTGAACCATTCCTGTGACACTAATTGTAGATTCCAATGCTTCACTTCAGGTTTACTGTATCCCTTGGACTTTCGTATTGACGATGAAACACAGAAATTGCATCGGAATTAAATACAAAAGGCACAATGCCGACTTAAGTACAAGAAGACTGACTCTTCTTACTGACTATGTTTTGAACCATTCCTGTGACACTAGTAATAGATTCCAAGGCTTCACTTCAGGTATACTGTATCCTTGGACCTTCGTATTGACGATGAAACACAGAAATTGAATCGGAATTAAATACAAAAGGCACAATGCCGACTTAAGTACAAGAGGACTGACTCTTCTTACTGACTATGTTTTGAACCATTTCATTGACACTAGTTATAGATTCCGATGCATTACCTCCGGTTTACTGTATCCCTTGGACCTTCTTATTGACGATGAAACAATGAAATTGCATCGGAATTTAATTGAAAAGGCACAATGCCCACTTAAGTACAAGAAGACAGACTCATCTTACTATGTTTTGAACCATTCCTATGACACTAGTTACAGATTCCGATGCTTCACTTCAGGTTTACTGTATCCCTCCGACCATCTCGTTGATGATGAAACACAGAAATTGCATCGGAATTAAATAGAAAGGGCACAATGCCGACTTAAGTACAAGAAGACTGACTCCTCTTACTGACTATGTTTTGAACCATTCCTGTGACACCACTTATAAATTCCGATGCTTCACTTCAGTTTTTCTGTATCCCTTGGACCTTGTCATTGACGATGAAACACAGAAATTGCATCGGAATTAAATTCATAAGGCAAAATGCCGACTTAAGTACACGAAGACTGACTCTTCTTACTGTCTATGTTTTGAACCATTCCTGTGACACTAGTTATAGATTCCGATGCTACACTCCATGTCTACTGTATCCCTTGGACCTTCTTATTGACGATGAAACACAGAAATTGAATCGGAATTAAATATAAAAGGCACAATGCCGACTTAAGTACAAGAAGACTGGCTCATCTTACTGACTATGTTTTGAACCATTCCTGTGACACTAGTTACAGATTCCGATGCTTCACTTCAGGTTTACTGTATCCCTCCGACCATCTCGTTGACAATGAAACACAGAAATTGCATCGGAATTAAATAGAAAAGGCACAATGCCGACTTAAGTACAAGAAGTCTGACTCTTCTTACTGTCTATGGTTTGAACCATTCCTGTGACATTACTTATAGATTCCGATGCTTCACTCCAGGTTCACTGTATCCCTTGGACCTTCTTATTGACGATGAAACACAGAAATTGCATCGGAATTGTCATTTACTGTCTATGTTTTGAACCATTTCTGTGAAACTAATTGTAGATTCCAATGCTTCACTTCAGGTTTACTGTATCCCTTGGACCTTCTTATTGACGATGAAACACAGAAATTGCATCGGAATTAAATACAAAATGCACAATGCCGACTTAAGTACAAGAACACTGTCTCTTCCTACTCTCTATGATTTGAACCAATCCTTTGACACTTGTTATAGATTCCAATGCTTCACTACAGGTTTACTGTATCCCTTGTACCTTCTTATTGACGATGAAACACAGAAATTGCATCGGATTTAAATACAAAAGGCACAATGCCGACTTAAGTACATGAAGACGGACTGTTCTTATTGACAATGATTTGAACCATTCCTGTGACACTAGGTATAGATTCCGATGCTTCACTTCAGGTTTACTGTATCACTTGGACATTCTTATTGACGGTGAAACACAGAAATTGCATCGGAATTAAATACAAAATGCACAATGCCTCACTATGTTTTGAACCATTCCTGTGACACTAGTTATAGATTCCGATGCTTCACTTCAGGTTTACTGTATCCTTCTGACTTTCTTATTGCCGATGAAACTCAGAGATTGCATCGGAATTAAATACAAATGGCACAATGCCGACTTAAGTACAAGAGGACTGATTTTTCTTACCGTCTATGTTTTGAACCATTTCATTGACACTAGTTATAGATTCCGATGCATCACTCCAGGTTTACTGTATCCCTTGGACCTTCTTATTGACGATGAAACACAGAAATTGCATCGGAATTTAATTAAAAAGGCACAATGCCGACTTAAGTACAAGAAGACTGACTCTTCTTACTGACTATGTTTTGAACCATTCCTGTTACACTAGTTATAGATTCCAAGGCTTCACTTCAGGTATACTGTATCCTTGGACCTTCGTATTGACGATGAAACACAGAAATTGAATTGGAATTAAATACAAAAGGCACAATGCCGACTTAAGTACATGAAGACCGACTCTTCTTACTGTCTATGTTTAGAACCATTCTTTGTGCCACTAGTTATAGATTCCGATGCTACACTTCAGGTTTACTGTATCCCTCTGACCTTCTTACAGAGGGTGAAACACAGAGATTACATCGGAATAGAATACGAAAGGCACAATGCCGACTTAAGTACAAGAAGACTGACTCTTCCTACTATCTATGTTTTGAAACATTCCAGTGGCACTAGTTATAGATTCCGATGCTTCACTTCAGGTTTACTGTATCCCTCTGACCTTCTTACTGAGGGTGAAACACAGAGATTACATCGGAATTGAATACGAAAGGCACAATGCCGACTTAAGTTCAAGAAGACTGACTCTTCTGTCTGACTATGATTTGAACCATTCCTGTGACACTAGTTATAGAATCCGATGCTTCACGTCAGGTTTACTGTATCCCTCTGACATTCTCATTGACGATCAAACACAGAAATTGCATCGTAATTTAATAGATAAGGCACCATGCCAACTGAAGGACAAGAAGACTGACTCTTCTTACTGTCTATGCTTTGAACGATTCCTGAGGCACTAGTTGTAGATTCCGATGCTTCACTTCAGGTTCACTGTATCCCTTGGACCTTTGTATTGACGATGAAACACAGAAATTGCATCGGAATTAAATACCAAAGGCACAATGCCGACTTAAGTACAAGAACACTGGCTCTTCCTACTGTCTAGCTTTTGAACCATTCTTGTGACACTAGTTATACATTCCGATGCTTCACTTCAGGTTTTCTGTATCCCTTGTACCTTCTTATTGACGATGAAACACAGAAATTGCATCGGAATTAAATACAAAAGGCACAATGACGACTTAAGTACATGAAAACCGACTCAACTTATTGACAATGATTTGAACCATTCCTGTGACACTAGGTTTAGATTCCGATGATTCACTTCAGGTTTACTGTATCTCTTGGACATTCTTATTGACGATGAAACACAGAAATTGCATCGGAACTAAATACAAAACGCAAAAAGCCGACTTAAGTACAAGAAGACTGACTCCTCTTATTGTCTGTGTTGTGAACCATTCCTGTGACACTAGTTATAGATTCCGATGCTTCACTTCAGGTTTACTGTATCCTTCTTACTTTCTTATTGACGATGAAACACAGAAATTGCATCGGAATTTAATTGAAAAGGCACAATGCCGAATTAAGTACAAGATGACTGACTCTTCTTACTGACTATGTTTTGAACCATTCCTGTCACACTAGTTATCGATTCCAAGGCTTCACTTCAGGTATACTGTATCCCTTGGACCTTCGTATTGACGATGAAACACAGAAATTGAATCGGAATTAAATACAAAAGGCACAATGCCGACTTAAGTACATGAAGACCGACTCTTCTTACTGACTATGTTTTGAACAATTCTCTGTGACACTAGTTATAGATTCCGATGCTACACTCCAGGTTTACTGTATCCCTTGGAACTCCTTATTGACGATGAAACACAGAAATTGCATGGGAATTAAATACAAAAGGCACAATGCCGACTTAAGTACAAGAAGACTGACTCTTCCTACAATCTATGTTTTGAACCATTCCTGTGACACTAGTTATAGATTCCGATGCATCACTTCAGGTTTACTGTATCCCTCTGACCTTATTGACGATGAAACACAGAAATTACATCGGAATTAAATGCAAAATGCACAGTACCGACTTAAGTACAAGAAGACTGACTCTTCTTACTGTTTATGTCTTGAACCATTCCTGTGACACCAATTATATATTCCGATGCTCCAGTGTAGGTGACTGTATCCCTTGGACCTTCTTATTGACGATGAAACACAGTAGTTTCATCGGAATTAAATACAAAAGGCACAATGCCGACTTAAGTACAAGAAGACTGACTCTTCCTACTGCCTATGTTGTGAACTATTCCAGTGACACTAGTTATAGAGTCCGATGCTTCTCTTCAGGTTTATTGTATCCCTTGGACCAACTTATTGACGAGGAAAGACAGAAACTGAATCGGAATTAAATACAAAAGGCACAATGCTGACTTAAGTACAAGAAGACTGACTCTTTTTACTGTCTATGTTTTGAACCATTCCTGTGACACTAGTTATAGATTCCGATGCTTCACTACAGGTTTACTGTATCCCTTAGACCTTCTTATTGACGATGAAACACAGAAATTGCATCGGAATTAAATACAAAAGGCACAATGATGACTTAAGTACAAGCAGACTGACTCTTCTTACTGTCTATGTTTTGAACCAATCCTGTGACACTAGTTATAGATTCCGATGCTTCACTTCAGGTTTACTGTATCCCTTCGGTCCTTCTTATTAACGATGAAACACAGAAATTGCATCGGAATTAAATACAAAAGGCACTATGCCGACTTAAGTACAAGGAGGCTGAGTCTTCTTACTGACTATATTTTGAACCATTCCTGTGACACTAGTTATAGATTCTGATGCTTCACTTCATGTTTACTGTATCCCTCTGACCATTTTATTGACGATGAAACACAGAAATTGCATCGGAATTAAATAGAAAATGCACAATGCCGACTTAAGTACAAGAAGACTGACTCTTCTTACTGTCTATGATTTGAACAATTCCTGCGACACTAGTTATGGATTCCGATGCTTGACTTCAGTTTTACTGTATCCCTTGGACCTTCTTATTGACGATGAAACACAGAAATTGCATCGCAATTAAATACAAAAGGCACAATGCCGACTAAAGTACAAGAAGACTGACTCTTCTTACTGTCGATGCTTTGAACCAATCCTGTGAAACTAGTTATCGATTCCGATGCTTCAATTCAGGTTTACAGTATCCCTTGGACCTTCTTATTGACGATAAAACACAGAAAGTGCTTCGGAATTAAATACAAAAGGCACAATGCCAACATAAGTACAAAAAGACTTACTCCTCTTACTGACTATGTTTTGAACCACTCCTGTGACACTAGTTATAGATTCCGATGCTTGACTTCAGTTTTACTGTATCCCTTGGACCTTCTTATTGAATATGAAACACAGAAATAGCATCGGAATTAAACACAAAAGGCACAAAGCCGACTTAAGTACAAGAGACTGACTCTTCTTACTGTCTATGTTTGAACCATTCTTGTGACACTAGTTATAGATTCCGATGCTTCACTTCAGGTTTACTGTCTCCCTTGGACCTCCTTAATGACGATGAAACACAGAAATTGCATCGGAATTAAATACAAAAGGCACAATGCCGACTTAAGTACAAGAAGACTGACTCTTGTTACTGTCTATGTTTTGAACCAATCCTGTGAAACTAGTTATAGATTCCCATGCTTCACTTCAGGTTTACTGTATCCCTCTGACCCTCTTATTGACGATGAAACACTGAAATTGCATAGGAATTAAATACAAAAAGGCATAATGCCGACTTAAGTACAAGAAGACTGACTCTTATTACTGACTATGTTTTGAACCATTCCTGTGACACTAGTTATAGATTCCGATGCTTCACTTCAGGTTTAATGTATCCCTCTGACCTTCTTATTGACGATGAAACACAGAAATTGCGTCGGAATTAAATAGAAAAGGCACAATGCCGACATAATTACAAGAAGACCGACTCTTCTTACTGTCTACGCTTTGAACCATTCCTGTGACACTAGTTATAGATTCCGATGCTTCACTTCAGGTTTACTGTATCCCTGGGACCTTCTTATTGACGATGAAACACAGAAATTGCATCGGAATTAAATACAAAAGGTACAATGCCGACTTAATTAAAAGAAGACTGACTCTTCCTACTGTCTATGTTTTGAACCATTCCTGTGACACCAGTTATATTCCGATGCTTCACTTCACGTTTACTGTATCCCTTGGACCTTCGTATTGACGATGAAACACAGAAATTGCATCGGAATTAAATACAAAATTCACAATGCCGACTTAAGTACGTGAAGACCGGCTCTTCTTACTGACTATGTTTTGAACCTTTCCTGTGACACTAGTTATAGATTCCGATGCTTTACTTCAGGTTTACTGTATCCCTTGGACCTTCTTATTGACGATGAAGCACAGAAATTGCATCGGAATTAAATACAAAAGGCACAATGCCGACGTAAAGACAAGAAGTCTGACTCTTCTTACTGACTATGTTTTGAACCATTCCTGTGACACTAGTTACATATTCCGATGCTTTACTTTAGGTTACTGTATCCCTTGGACTTTCTTATTGACGTTGAAACACAGAAATTGCATCGGAATTAAATACAAAAGGCACAATGCCGACTTAAGTACAAGAAGTCTGACTCTTCTTACTATGTTTTGAACCATTCATGTGACACGAGTTATAGATTCCGATGCTTCACTTGAAGTTTACTGTATCCTTGGACCTTCTAATTGACGATGAAATACAGAAATTGCATCGGAATTGAATACGAAAGGCACAATGCCGACTTAAGGACAAGAAGACTGACTCTTCTTACTGACTATGTTTGAACCATTAATGTGACACTAGTTATAGATTCCGATGCTTCACTTCAGGTTTACTGTATCCCTTGGACCTACTTATTGACGATGAAACACAGAAATTGCATCGGAATTAAATACAAAAGGTACAATGCCGACTTAAGTAAAAGAAGACTGACTCTTCCTACCATCTATATTTTGAACCATTCCTGTGACACTAGTTATAGATTCCGATGCTTCACTTGAGGTTTACTGTATCCCTTGGACCTTCGTATTGACGATGAAACACAGAAATTGCATCGGAATTAAATACAAAAGGCACAATGCCGACGTAAAGACAAGAAGTCTGACACTTCTTACTGACTATGTTTTGAACCATTCCTGTGACACTAGTTACATATTCCGATGCTTTACTTTAGGTTACTGTATCCCTTGGACCTTCTTATTGACGTTGAAACACAGAAATTGCATCGGAATTAAATACAAAAGGCACAATGCCGACTTAAGGACAAGAAGACTGACTCTTCTTACGGACTATGTTTTGAACCATTCCTGTGACACTAGTTACATATTACGATGCTTTACTTTAGGTTACTGTATCCCTTGGACCTTCTTATTGACGTTGAAACACAGAAATTGCATCGGAATTAAATACAAAAGGCACAATGCCGACTTAAGTACAAGAAGTCTGACTCTTCTTACTGTCTATGTTTTGAACCATTCATGTGACACGAGTTATAGATTCCGATGCTTCACTAAAGGTTTACTGTATCCTTGGACCTTCTAATTGACGATGAAATACAGAAATTGCATCGGAATTAAATACGAAAGGCACAGTGCCGACTTAAGGACAAGAAGACTGACTCTTCTTACTGACTATGTTTGAACCATTAATGTGACACTAGTTATAGATTCCGATGCTTCACTCCAGGTTTACTGTATCCCGTGGACCTTCGTATTGACGATGAAACACAGCAATTGCATCGGAATTAAATACAAAAGTCACAATGCCGACTTAAAGACAAGAAGACTGACTCATCTTACTGGCTACGTTTTGGACCATTCCTGTAACACTAGTTATGGATTCCGATGCTTCACTTCAGGTTTACTGTATCCCTCTGACCTTCTTAGTAACGATGAAACACAGAAATTGCATCGGAATTAAATAGAAAAGGAACAATGCCGACTTAAGTACAGGAAGACTGACTCTTGTTACTGCCTATGTTTATCACCAATCCTGTGAAACTAGCTATAGATTCCGATGCTTCACTTCGGGTTTACTGCATCCCTTGGACCTTCTTATTGACGATGAAACACAGAAAGTGCATCGGAATTAATTACAAAAGGCAAAATGCCGACTAAGTACAATAGACTGACTCTTCTTACTGACTATGCTTCGAACCATTCCTGTGCCACTAGTTATAGATTAGGATGCTTCTCTTCAGGTTTACTGTATCCCTCTGACCTTCTTATTGACGATGAAACACTGAAATTGCATCGGAATTAATACAAAAGGCACAATGCCGACTTAAGTACAAGAAGACTGACTCTTATTTCTGACTATGATTTGAACCACTCCTGTGACACTAGTTATAGATTCCGATGCTTCACTTCACGTTTAATGTATCCCTCTGACCTTCTGATTGACGATGAAACACAGAAATTGCGTCGGATTTAAATAGAAAAGGCACAATGCCGTCATAAGTACAAGAAGACCGACTCTCCTTACTGTCTATGATTTGAACCATTAATGTGACACTAGTTATAGATTCCGATGCTTCACTTCAGGTTTACTGTATCCCTTGGACCTACTTATTGACGATGAAACACAGAAATTGCATCGGAATTAAATACAAAGGGTACAATGCCGACTTAAGTAAAAGAAGACTGACACTTCCTACCATCTATATTTTGAACCATTCCTGTGACACTAGTTATAGATTCCGATGCTTTACTTCAGGTTTACTGTATCCCTTGGACCTTCTTATTGACGATGAAACACAGAAATTGCATCGGAACTAAATACAAAAGGCACAATGCCGACTTAAGTACTGTCTATGTTTTGAACCATTCCTGTGACACTACTTATAGATTCCGATCCTACACTCCAGGTTTACTGTATCCCTTGGACCTTCTTATTGACGATGAAACACAGAAATTGCACCGGTATTAAATACAAAATGCACAATGCCGATTTAAGGACAAGAAGACTGACTCTTCTTACTGCCTATGATTTGAACCATTCCATTGACACTAGTTATAGATTCCGATGCTTCACTCCAGGTTAACTGTATCGCTTGGACCTTCTTATTGACGATGAAACAAAGAAATTGCATCGGATATAAATACAAAAGGCACAATGCCGACTTAAGGACAAGAAGACTGAGTCTTCTTACAGACTATGTTTTGAACCATTCCTGTGACACTAGTTATATACTCCGATGCTTTACTTTAGGTTACTGTATCCCTTGGACCTTCGTATTGACGTTGAAACACAGAAATTGCATCGGATTAAATACAAAAGGCACAATGCCGACTGAAGTACAAGAAGTCTGACTCTTCTTTCTGTCTATGTTTTGAACCATTCATGTGACTTGAGTTATAGATTCCGAAGCTTCACTTCAAGTTTACTGTATCCTTGGACCTTCTTATTGACGATGAAACACAGAAATTGCATCGGAATTAAATAGAAAAGGCAAAATGCCGACTTAAGGACAAGAAGACTGACTCTTCTTACTGACTATGTTTTGAACCATTAATGTGACACTAGTTATAGATTCCGATGCTTCACTTCAGGTTTACTGTATCCCTTGGACCTTCTTATTGTCGATGAAACACAGAAATTGCATCGGAATTAAACACCAAAGGTACAATGCCGACTTAAGTAAAAGATGACTGACTCTTCCTACCGTCTACGTTTTGAACCATTCCTGTGACACTAGTTATAGATTCCGATTCTTCACTTCAGGTTTACTGTATCCCTTGAACCTTCGTATTGACGATGAAACACAGAAATTGCATCGGAATTAAATACAAAAGGCACAATGCCGACTTAAGTACATGAAGACCGACTCTTCTTACTGACTATGTTTTGAACCATTCCTGTGACACTAGTTATAGATTCCGATGCTTTACTTCAGGTTTACTGTATCCCTTGGACCTTCTTATTGATGATGAAACACAGAAATTGCATCGGATTAAATACAAAAGGCACAATGCCGACTGAAGTACAAGAAGTCTGACTCTTCTTTCTGTCTATGTTTTGAACCATTCATGTGACTTGAGTTATAGATTCCGAAGCTTCACTTCAAGTTCACTGTATCCTTGGACCTTCTTATTGACGATGAAACACAGAAATTGCATCGGAATTAAATAGAAAAGGCAAAATGCCGACTTAAGTACAAGAACACTGACTCTTCTTACTGTCTATGTTTTGAACCATTCCTGCGACACTAGTTATAGATTCCGTTGCTTGACTTCAGCTTTACTGTATCCCTTGGACCTTCTTATTGACGATGAAACACAGAAATTGCATCGGAATTAAATACAAAAGGCACAATGCCTTCTTAAGTACAAGACACTGACTCCTCTTACTGTCTATGTTTTGAACCATTCCTGTGACACTAATTATCGATTCCGATGCTTCACTTCCGGTTTACTGTATCCCTTGGACCTTCTTATTGACGATGAAACAAAGAAATTGCATCGGAATTAAATACAAAATGCACAATGCCGACTTAAGTAGAAAAAGACTGACTCTTCTTACTGACTATGTTTTGAACCATTCCTGTGACACTAGTTATAGATTCCGGTGCTTCACTTCAGGTTTACTGTATCCCTCTGACCTTCTTGTGGACGATGAAACACAGAAATTAAATCGGAATTAAATACAAAAGGCACAATGCCGACTGAAGTACAAGAAGTCTGACTCTTCTTACTGTCTATGTTTTGCACCAATCCTGTGACACTGGTTATAGATTCCGATGCTTCACTTCAGTTTTACTGTATCCCTTGGACCTTCTTATTGACGATGAAACTCAGAAATTGCATCGGAATTAAATACAAAAATCACAATGCCGACTTAGGTAGAAAAAGACTGACTCTTCTTACTGACTATGTTTTGAACCATTTCTGTGACACTAGTTATAGATTCCGGTGCTTCACTTCAGGTTTACTGTATCCCTCTGACCTTCTTGTGGACGATGAAACACAGAAATTAAATCGGAATTAAATACAAAAGGCACAATGCCGACCGAAGTACAAGAAGTCTGACTCTTCTTACTGTCTATGTTTTGCACCAATCCTGTGACACTGGTTATAGATTCCGATGCTTCACTTTAGTTTTACTGTATCCCTTGGACCTTCTTATTGACGATGAAACTCAGAAATTGCATCGGAATTAAATACAAAAATCACAATGCCGACTTAAGTAGAAAAAGACTGACTCTTCTTACTGACTATGATTTGAACCATTCCTGTGACACTAGTTATAGATTCCGGTGCTTCACTTCAGGTTTACTGTATCCCTCTGACCTTCTTGTGGACGATGAAACACAGAAATTAAATCGGAATTAAATACAAAAGGCACTATGCCGACTGAAGTACTAGAGACTGACTCTTCTTACTGTCTATGTTTTGAACCATTCCTGTGACACTAGTTATAGATTCCGAAGCTTCACTTCAGGTTCACTGCATCCCTTGGACCTTCTTATTGACGATGAAACACAAAAATTGCATCGGAATTAAATACAAAAGTCACAATGACGACTTAAGTACAAGAAGACTGACTCTTCTTACCGTCTATGTTTTGAAAGAATCCTGTGACACTAGTTATAGATTTCGATGCTTCATTTCAGGTTTACTGTATCCCATGGACCTTCTTAGTGACGATGAAACTCAGATATTGCATCGGAATTAAATACAAAGTGCACAATGCCGACTTAAGTAAAGGAAGAAAGACTCTTCCTACTGTCTATGTTTTGAACCATTCCTGAACACTAGTTATAGATTCCGATGCTTCACTTCAGGTTTACTGTATCCCTTGGACCTTCGTATTGACGATGAAACATAGAAATTGCATCGGAATTAAATACAAAAGGCACAATGCCGACTTAAGTGCATGAAGACCGACTCTTCTTACTGACTATGTTTTGAACCATTCCTGTGACACTAGTTATAGAATTCGATGCTTTACTTCAGGTTTACTGTATCCCTTGGACCTTCTTATTGACGATGAAACACAGAAATTGCACCGGAATTAAGTACAATAAGCACAATGCAGACTTAAGTGCAAGAAGACTGACTCTTCTTACTGCCTATGATTTGAACCATTCCATTGACACTAGTTATAGATTCCGATGCTTCACTCCAGGTTAACTGTATCCCTGGGACCTTCTTATTGACGATGAAACAAAGAAATTGCATCGGAATTAAATACAAAAGGCACAATGCCGACTTATGGACAAGAAGACGGACTCTTCTTACAGACTATATTTTGAACCATTCCTGTGACACTAGTTATATATTCCGATCCTTTACTTTAGGTTACTGTATCCCTTGGACCTTCTTATTGACGTTGAAACACAGAAATTGCATTGGAATTAAATACAAAAAGCACAATGCCGACTTAAGTACAAGAAGTCTGACTCTTCCTTCTGTCTATGTTATGAACCATTCATGTGACACAAGTTATAGATTCCGATGCTTCACTTCAAGTTTACTGTATCCTTGGACCTTCTAATTGACGATGAAATACAGAGATTGCATCGGAATTAAATACGAAAGGCACAATGCCGACTTAAGGACAAGAAGACTGACTCTTCTTACTGACTATGTTTTGAACCATTCCTGTGACACTAGTTATAGATTCCGATGCTTCACTTCAGGTTTACTGTATCCCTTGGACCTTCTTATTGACGATGAAACACAGAAATTGCATCGGAATTAAATACAAAAGGCACAATGCCGACTTAAGTACAAGAAGACTGAATCTTCTTACTGTCTATGCTTAGAACCATTCCATTGACACTAGTTATAGATTCCGATGCTTCACTCCAGGTTTACTGTATCCCTTGGACCTTCTTATTGACGATGAAACACAGATATTGCATCGGAATTAAATAGAAAAGGCACAATGCCGACTTAAGTACAAGAACACTGACTTTTCTTACTGTCTATGTTTTGAACCATTCCTGCGACACTAGTTATAGATTCCGTTGCTTGACTTCAGCTGTACTGTATCCCTTGGATCTTCTTATTGACGATGAAACACAGAAATTGCATCGGAATTAAATACAGAATGCACAATGCCTTCTTAAGTACAAGAGACTGACTCCTCTTAATGTCTATGATTAGAACCATTCCTGTGACACTAATTATCGATTCCGATGCTTCACTTCCGGTTTACTGTATCCCTTGGACCTTTTTATTGACGATGAAACACAGAAATTGCATCGGAATTAAATACAAAATGCACAATGCCGACTTAAGTACAAGAAGTCTGACTCTTCTTACTGTCTATGTTTTGCACCAATCCTGTGACACTGGTTATAGATTCCGATGCTTCACTTCAGGTTTACTCTATCCCTTGGACCTTCGTATAGACGATGAAACTCAGAAATTGCATCGGAATTAAATACAAAAATCACAATGCCGACTTAAGTAGAAAACGACTGACTCTTCTTACTGACTATGTTTTGAACCATTCCTGTGACACTAGTTATATATTCCGGTGCTTCACTTCAGGTTTACTGTATCCCTCTGAACTTCTTATTGACGATGAAACACAGAAATTAAATCGGAATTAAGTACAAAAGGCACTATGCCGACTTAAGTACTAGAGACTGACTCTTCTTACTGTCTATGTTTTGAACCATTCCTGTGACACTAGTTATAGATTCCGATGCTTCACTTCAGGTTCTCTGTATCCCTCTGACCTTCTTATTGTCGATGAAACACAGAAATTGCATCGGAATTAAATACGAAAGGCACAATGCAGACTTAAGTACAAGAAGACTGACTCTTCTTACTGACTATGTTTTGAACCATTCCTGTGACACTAGTTATAGATTCCGATGCTTCACTTCAGGTTTACTGTATCCCTCTGACCTTCTTATTGACGATGAAACACAGAAATTGCATTGGAATTAAATAGAAAAGGTACAATGCCGACTTAAGTACAAGAGGACTGACACTTCTTACTGTCTATGCTTTGATCCATTCCTGTGACACTAGTTATAGATTCCGATGCATGACGTCAGTTTTACTGTATCCCTTGGACCTTCTTATTGACGATGAAACACAGAAATTGCATCGGACTTAAATACAAAACGCACAATGCCGACTTAAGTACAAGAGACTGACTTTTCTTACTGACTGTACTTTGATCCATATCTGTGACACTAGTTATAGATTCCGATGCTTCACTTCAGGTTTACTGTATCCCTCTGACCTTCTTATTGACGATGAAACACAGAAATTGCTTCGGAATTAAATAGAAAATGCACAATGCCGACTTACGTACAAGTAGACTTACTCTTCTTATTGTCGATGCTGGGATCCATTCCTGTGACACTAGTTATAGATTCCGATGCATGACGTCAGTTTTACTGTATCCCTTGGACCTTCTTATTGACGATGAAACACAGAAATTGCATCGGAGTTAAATACAAAACGCACAATGCCGACTTAAGTACAAGAGACCGACTCTTCTTACTGTCTATGTTTTGAACCATTCTCTGTGACACCTGTTATAGATTCCGATGCTACACTCCAGGTTTACTGTATCCCTTGGACCTTCTTATTGACGATGAAAAACAGAAATTGCATCGGAATTAAATACAAAAGGCACAATGCCGCCTTAGGTACAAGAAGATTGACTCTTCCCACTATCTATGTTTTGAACCATTCCTGTGACACTTGTTATAGATTCCGATGCTTCACTTCAGGTTTACTGTATCCCTCTGACCTTATTGACGATGAAACACAGAAATTGCATCGGAATTAAATGCAAAAGGCACAATACCGACTTAATTACAAGAAGACTGACTCTTCCTACAGTCTATGTTGTGAACTATTCCTGTGACACTAGTTATAGATTCCGATGCTTCACTTCAGGTTTACTGTATCCCTTGGAAATTCTTATTGACGACGAAACACAGAAATTGAATCGGAATTAAATACAAAAGGCACAATGCCAACATAAGGACAAGAAGACTGGCTCATCTTACTGACTATGTTTTGAACCATTCCTGTAACACTAGTTATAGATTCCGATGCTTCACTTCAGGGTTACTGTATCCCTCTGACCTTCTTATTAACGATGAAACACAGAAATTGCATCGGAATTAAATACAAAAGGCACAATGCCGACTTAAGTAGAAAAAGACTGACTCTTCTTACTGACTATGTTTTGAACCATTCCTGTGACACTAGTTATAGATTCCGGTGCTTCACTTCAGGTTTACTGTATCCCTCTGACCTTCTTGTGGACGATGAAACACAGAAATTAAATCGGAATTAAATACAAAAGGCACAATGCCGACTGAAGTACAAGAAGTCTGACTCTTCTTACTGTCTATGTTTTGCACCAATCCTGTGACACTGGTTATAGATTCCGATGCTTCACTTCAGTTTTACTGTATCCCTTGGACCTTCGTATTGACGATGAAACTCAGAAATTGCATCGGAATTAAATACAAAAATCACAATGCCGACTTAAGTAGAAAAAGACTGACTCTTCTTACTGACTATGTTTTGAACCATTCCTGTGACACTAGTTATAGATTCCGGTGCTTCACTTCAGGTTTACTGTATCCCTCTGACCTTCTTGTGGACGATGAAACACAGAAATTAAATCGGAATTAAATACAAAAGGCACAATGCCGACCGAAGTACAAGAAGTCTGACTCTTCTTACTGTCTATGTTTTGCACCAATCCTGTGACACTGGTTATAGATTCCGATGCTTCACTTCAGTTTTACTGTATCCCTTGGACCTTCTTATTGACGATGAAACTCAGAAATTGCATCGGAATTAAATACAAAAATCACAATGCCGACTTAAGTAGAAAAAGACTGACTCTTCTTACTGACTATGTTTTGAACCATTCCTGTGACACTAGTTATAGATTCCGGTGCTTCACTTCAGGTTTACTGTATCCCTCTGACCTTCTTGTGGACGATGAAACACAGAAATTAAATCGGAATTAAATACAAAAGGCACTATGCCAACTGAAGTACTAGAGACTGACTCTTCTTACTGTCTATGTTTTGAACCATTCCTGTGACACTAGTTATAGATTCCGAAGCTTCACTTCAGGTTCACTGCATCCCTTGGACCTTCTTATTGACGATGAAACACAAAAATTGCATCGGAATTAAATACAAAAGTCACAATGACGACTTAAGTACAAGAAGACTGACTCTTCTTACCGTCTATGTTTTGAAAGAATCCTGTGACACTAGTTATAGATTTCGATGCTTCATTTCAGGTTTACTGTATCCCATGGACCTTCTTAGTGACGATGAAACTCAGATATTGCATCGGAATTAAATACAAAGTGCACAATGCCGACTTAAGTAAAGGAAGAAAGACTCTTCCTACTGTCTATGTTTTGAACCATTCCTGAACACTAGTTATAGATTCCGATGGTTCACTTCAGGTTTACTGTATCCCTTGGACCTTCGTATTGACGATGAAACATAGAAATTGCATCGGAATTAAATACAAAAGGCACAATGCCGACTTAAGTGCATGAAGACCGACTCTTCTTACTGACTATGTTTTGAACCATTCCTGTGACACTAGTTATAGAATTCGATGCTTTACTTCAGGTTTACTGTATCCCTTGGACCTTCTTATTGACGATGAAACACAGAAATTGCACCGGAATTAAGTACAATAGGCACAATGCAGACTTAAGTGCAAGAAGACTGACTCTTCTTACTGCCTATGATTTGAACCATTCCATTGACACTAGTTATAGATTCCGATGCTTCACTCCAGGTTAACTGTATCCCTGGGACCTTCTTATTGACGATGAAACAAAGGAATTGCATCGGAATTAAATACAAAAGGCACAATGCCGACTTATGGACAAGAAGACGGACTCTTCTTACAGACTATATTTTGAACCATTCCTGTGACACTAGTTATATATTCCGATCCTTTACTTTAGGTTACTGTATCCCTTGGACCTTCTTATTGACGTTGAAACACAGAAATTGCATTGGAATTAAATACAAAAAGCACAATGCCGACTTAAGTACAAGAAGTCTGACTCTTCCTTCTGTCTATGTTATGAACCATTCATGTGACACAAGTTATAGATTCCGATGCTTCACTTCAAGTTTACTGTATCCTTGGACCTTCTAATTGACGATGAAATACAGAGATTGCATCGGAATTAAATACGAAAGGCACAATGCCGACTTAAGGACAAGAAGACTGACTCTTCTTACTGACTATGTTTTGAACCATTCCTGCGACACTAGTTATAGATTCCGTTGCTTGACTTCAGCTGTACTGTATCCCTTGGATCTTCTTATTGACGATGAAACACAGAAATTGCATCGGAATTAAATACAGAATGCACAATGCCTTCTTAAGTACAAGAGACTGACTCCTCTTAATGTCTATGATTAGAACCATTCCTGTGACACTAATTATCGATTCCGATGCTTCACTTCCGGTTTACTGTATCCCTTGGACCTTTTTATTGACGATGAAACACAGAAATTGCATCGGAATTAAATACAAAATGCACAATGCCGACTTAAGTACAAGAAGTCTGACTCTTCTTACTGTCTATGTTTTGCACCAATCCTGTGACACTGGTTATAGATTCCGATGCTTCACTTCAGGTTTACTCTATCCCTTGGACCTTCGTATAGACGATGAAACTCAGAAATTGCATCGGAATTAAATACAAAAATCACAATGCCGACTTAAGTAGAAAACGACTGACTCTTCTTACTGACTATGTTTTGAACCATTCCTGTGACACTAGTTATATATTCCGGTGCTTCACTTCAGGTTTACTGTATCCCTCTGAACATCTTATTGACGATGAAACACAGAAATTAAATCGGAATTAAGTACAAAAGGCACTATGCCGACTTAAGTACTAGAGACTGACTCTTCTTACTGTCTATGTTTTGAACCATTCCTGTGACACTAGTTATAGATTCCGATGCTTCACTTCAGGTTCTCTGTATCCCTCTGACCTTCTTATTGTCGATGAAACACAGAAATTGCATCGGAATTAAATACGAAAGGCACAATGCAGACTTAAGTACAAGAAGACTGACTCTTCTTACTGACTATGTTTTGAACCATTCCTGTGACACTAGTTATAGATTCCGATGCTTCACTTCAGGTTTACTGTATCCCTCTGACCTTCTTATTGACGATGAAACACAGAAATTGCATTGGAATTAAATAGAAAAGGTACAATGCCGACTTAAGTACAAGAGGACTGACACTTCTTACTGTCTATGCTTTGATCCATTCCTGTGACACTAGTTATAGATTCCGATGCATGACGTCAGTTTTACTGTATCCCTTGGACCTTCTTATTGACGATGAAACACAGAAATTGCAACGGACTTAAATACAAAACGCACAATGCCGACTTAAGTACAAGAGACTGACTTTTCTTACTGACTGTACTTTGATCCATATCTGTGACACTAGTTATAGATTCCGATGCTTCACTTCAGGTTTACTGTATCCCTCTGACCTTCTTATTGACGATGAAACACAGAAATTGCTTCGGAATTAAATAGAAAATGCACAATGCCGACTTACGTACAAGTAGACTTACTCTTCTTATTGTCGATGCTGGGATCCATTCCTGTGACACTAGTTATAGATTCCGATGCATGACGTCAGTTTTACTGTATCCCTTGGACCTTCTTATTGACGATGAAACACAGAAATTGCATCGGAGTTAAATACAAAACGCACAATGCCGACTTAAGTACAAGAGACCGACTCTTCTTACTGTCTATGTTTTGAACCATTCTCTGTGACACCTGTTATAGATTCCGATGCTACACTCCAGGTTTACTGTATCCCTTGGACCTTCTTATTGACGATGAAAAACAGAAATTGCATCGGAATTAAATACAAAAGGCACAATGCCGCCTTAGGTACAAGAAGATTGACTCTTCCCACTATCTATGTTTTGAACCATTCCTGTGACACTTGTTATAGATTCCGATGCTTCACTTCAGGTTTACTGTATCCCTCTGACCTTATTGACGATGAAACACAGAAATTGCATCGGAATTAAATTCAAAAGGCACAATACCGACTTAATTACAAGAAGACTGACTCTTCCTACAGTCTATGTTGTGAACTATTCCTGTGACACTAGTTATAGATTCCGATGCTTCACTTCAGGTTTACTGTATCCCTTGGAAATTCTTATTGACGACGAAACACAGAAATTGAATCGGAATTAAATACAAAAGGCACAATGCCATCATAAGGACAAGAAGACTGGCTCATCTTACTGACTATGTTTTGAACCATTCCTGTAACACTAGTTATAGATTCCGATGCTTCACTTCAGGGTTACTGTATCCCTCTGACCTTCTTATTAACGATGAAACACAGAAATTGCATCGGAATTAAATACAAAAGGCACAATGCCGACTTAAGTAGAAAAAGACTGACTCTTCTTACTGACTATGTTTTGAACCATTCCTGTGACACTAGTTATAGATTCCGGTGCTTCACTTCAGGTTTACTGTATCCCTCTGACCTTCTTGTGGACGATGAAACACAGAAATTAAATCGGAATTAAATACAAAAGGCACAATGCCGACTGAAGTACAAGAAGTCTGACTCTTCTTACTGTCTATGTTTTGCACCAATCCTGTGACACTGGTTATAGATTCCGATGCTTCACTTCAGTTTTACTGTATCCCTTGGACCTTCTTATTGACGATGAAACTCAGAAATTGCATCGGAATTAAATACAAAAATCACAATGCCGACTTAAGTAGAAAAAGACTGACTCTTCTTACTGACTATGCTTTGAACCATTCCTGTGACACTAGTTATAGATTCCGGTGCTTCACTTCAGGTTTACTGTATCCCTCTGACCTTCTTGTGGACGATGAAACACAGAAATTAAATCGGAATTAAATACAAAAGGCACAATGCCGACCGAAGTACAAGAAGTCTGACTCTTCTTACTGTCTATGTTTTGCACCAATCCTGTGACACTGGTTATAGATTCCGATGCTTCACTTCAGTTTTACTGTATCCCTTGGACCTTCTTATTGACGATGAAACTCAGAAATTGCATCGGAATTAAATACAAAAATCACAATGCCGACTTAAGTAGAAAAAGACTGACTCTTCTTACTGACTATGTTTTGAACCATTCCTGTGACACTAGTTATAGATTCCGGTGCTTCACTTCAGGTTTACTGTATCCCTCTGACCTTCTTGTGGACGATGAAACACAGAAATTAAATCGGAATTAAATACAAAAGGCACTATGCCGACTGAAGTACTAGAGACTGACTCTTCTTACTGTCTATGTTTTGAACCATTCCTGTGACACTAGTTATAGATTCCGAAGCTTCACTTCAGGTTCACTGCATCCCTTGGACCTTCTTATTGACGATGAAACACAAAAATTGCATCGGAATTAAATACAAAAGTCACAATGACGACTTAAGTACAAGAAGACTGACTCTTCTTACCGTCTATGTATTGAAAGAATCCTGTGACACTAGTTATAGATTTCGATGCTTCATTTCAGGTTTACTGTATCCCATGGACCTTCTTAGTGACGATGAAACTCAGATATTGCATCGGAATTAAATACAAAGTGCACAATGCCGACTTAAGTAAAGGAAGAAAGACTCTTCCTACTGTCTATGTTTTGAACCATTCCTGAACACTAGTTATAGATTCCGATGCTTCACTTCAGGTTTACTGTATCCCTTGGACCTTCGTATTGACGATGAAACATAGAAATTGCATCGGAATTAAATACAAAAGGCACAATGCCGACTTAAGTGCATGAAGACCGACTCTTCTTACTGACTATGTTTTGAACCATTCCTGTGACACTAGTTATAGAATTCGATGCTTTACTTCAGGTTTACTGTATCCCTTGGACCTTCTTATTGACGATGAAACACAGAAATTGCACCGGAATTAAGTACAATAGGCACAATGCAGACTTAAGTGCAAGAAGACTGACTCTTCTTACTGCCTATGATTTGAACCATTCCATTGACACTAGTTATAGATTCCGATGCTTCACTCCAGGTTAACTGTATCCCTGGGACCTTCTTATTGACGTTGAAACACAGAAATTGCATTGGAATTAAATACAAAAAGCACAATGCCGACTTAAGTACAAGAAGTCTGACTCTTCCTTCTGTCTATGTTATGAACCATTCATGTGACACAAGTTATAGATTCCGATGCTTCACTTCAAGTTTACTGTATCCTTGGACCTTCTAATTGACGATGAAATACAGAGATTGCATCGGAATTAAATACGAAAGGCACAATGCCGACTTAAGGACAAGAAGACTGACTCTTCTTACTGACTATGTTTTGAACCATTCCTGTGACACTAGTTATAGATTCCGATGCTTCACTTCAGGTTTACTGTATCCCTTGGACCTTCTTATTGACGATGAAACACAGAAATTGCATCGGAATTAAATACAAAATGCACAATGCCGACTTAAGTACAAGAAGACTGACTCTTCTTACTGTCTATGCTTAGAACCATTCCATTGACACTAGTTATAGATTCCGATGCTTCACTCCAGGTTTACTGTATCCCTTGGACCTTCTTATTGACGATGAAACACAGATATTGCATCGGAATTAAATAGAAAAGGCACAATGCCGACTTAAGTACAAGAACACTGACTTTTCTTACTGTCTATGTTTTGAACCATTCCTGCGACACTAGTTATAGATTCCGTTGCTTGACTTCAGCTGTACTGTATCCCTTGGAACTTCTTATTGACGATGAAACACAGAAATTGCATCGGAATTAAATACAGAATGCACAATGCCTTCTTAAGTACAAGAGACTGACTCCTCTTAATGTCTATGATTAGAACCATTCCTGTGACACTAATTATCGATTCCGATGCTTCACTTCCGGTTTACTGTATCCCTTGGACCTTTTTATTGACGATGAAACACAGAAATTGCATCGGAATTAAATACAAAATGCACAATGCCGACTTAAGTACAAGAAGTCTGACTCTTCTTACTGTCTATGTTTTGCACCAATCCTGTGACACTGGTTATAGATTCCGATGCTTCACTTCAGGTTTACTCTATCCCTTGGACCTTCGTATAGACGATGAAACTCAGAAATTGCATCGGAATTAAATACAAAAATCACAATGCCGACTTAAGTAGAAAACGACTGACTCTTCTTACTGACTATGTTTTGAACCATTCCTGTGACACTAGTTATATATTCCGGTGCTTCACTTCAGGTTTACTGTATCCCTCTGAACTTCTTATTGACGATGAAACACAGAAATTAAATCGGAATTAAGTACAAAAGGCACTATGCCGACTTAAGTACTAGAGACTGACTCTTCTTACTGTCTATGTTTTGAACCATTCCTGTGACACTAGTTATAGATTCCGATGCTTCACTTCAGGTTTTCTGTATCCCTCTGACCTTCTTATTGTCGATGAAACACAGAAATTGTATCGGAATTAAATACGAAAGGCACAATGCAGACTTAAGTACAAGAAGACTGACTCTTCTTACTGACTATGTTTTGAACCATTCCTGTGACACTAGTTATAGATTCCGATGCTTCACTTCAGGTTTACTGTATCCCTCTGACCTTCTTATTGACGATGAAACACAGAAATTGCATTGGAATTAAATAGAAAAGGTACAATGCCGACTTAAGTACAAGAGGACTGACACTTCTTACTGTCTATGCTTTGATCCATTCCTGTGACACTAGTTATAGATTCCGATGCATGACGTCAGCTTTACTGTATCCCTTGGACCTTCTTATTGACGATGAAACACAGAAATTGCATCGGACTTAAATACAAAACGCACAATGCCGACTTAAGTACAAGAGACTGACTTTTCTTACTGACTGTACTTTGATCCATATCTGTGACACTAGTTATAGATTCCGATGCTTCACTTCAGGTTTACTGTATCCCTCTGACCTTCTTATTGACGATGAAACACAGAAATTGCTTCGGAATTAAATAGAAAATGCACAATGCTGACTTACGTACAAGTAGACTTACTCTTCTTATTGTCGATGCTGGGATCCATTCCTGTGACACTAGTTATAGATTCCGATGCATGACGTCAGTTTTACTGTATCCCTTGGACCTTCTTATTGACGATGAAACACAGAAATTGCATCGGAGTTAAATACAAAACGCACAATGCCGACTTAAGTACAAGAGACCGACTCTTCTTACTGTCTATGTTTTGAACCATTCTCTGTGACACCTGTTATAGATTCCGATGCTACACTCCAGGTTTACTGTATCCCTTGGACCTTCTTATTGACGATGAAAAACAGAAATTGCATCGGAATTAAATACAAAAGGCACAATGCCGCCTTAGGTACAAGAAGATTGACTCTTCCCACTATCTATGTTTTGAACCATTCCTGTGACACTTGTTATAGATTCCGATGCTTCACTTCAGGTTTACTGTATCCCTCTGACCTTATTGACGATGAAACACAGAAATTGCATCGGAATTAAATGCAAAAGGCACAATACCGACTTAATTACAAGAAGACTGACTCTTCCTACAGTCTATGTTGTGAACTATTCCTGTGACACTAGTTATAGATTCCGATGCTTCACTTCAGGTTTACTGTATCCCTTGGAAATTCTTATTGACGACGAAACACGGAAATTGAATCGGAATTAAATACAAAAGGCACAATGCCAACATAAGGACAAGAAGACTGACTCATCTTACTGACTATGTTTTGAACCATTCCTGTAACACTAGTTATAGATTCCGATGCTTCACTTCAGGTTTACTGTATCACTCTGACCTTCTTATTAACGATGAAACACAGAAATTGCATCGGAATTAAATACAAAAGGCACAATGCCGACTTAAGTACAAGAGACTGACTCTTCTTACTGTCTATGTTTGAACCATTCCTGTGACACTAGTTATAGATTCCGATGCTTCAGTTCAGGTTTATTGTATCCCTTGCACCTCCTTATTGACGATGAAACACAGAAATTGCATCGGAATTAAATACAAAATGCACAAAGCCGACTTAAGTACATGAAGACCGACTCTTCTTACTGACTATGTTTTGGACCATTCCACTGACACTAGATATAGATTCCGATGCTTCACTCCAGGTTTCCTGTATCCCTTGGACCTTCTTATTGACGATGAAACAAAGAAATTGCATCGGAATAAATACAAAAGGCACAATGCCGACTTAAGGACTAGAAGACTGACTCTTCTTACAGACTATGTTTTGAACCATTCCTGTGACACTAGTTATATATTCCGATGCTTTACTTTAGGTTACTGTATCCCTTGGACCTTCTTATAGACGTTGAAACACAGAAATTGCATCGGAATTAAATACAAAAGGCACAATGCCGACTTAAGAACAAGATGTCTGACTCTTCTTACTATGTTTTGAACCATTCATGTGACACGAGGTATAGATTCCGATGCTTCACTTGAAGTTTACTGTATCCTTGGACCTTCTAATTGACGATAAAATACAGAAATTGCATCGGAATTATATACGAAAGGCACAATGGCGTCTTAAGGACAAGAAGACTGACTCTTCTTACTGCCTATGTTTTGAACCATTCCTGTGACACTAGTTATAGATTACGATGCTTCTCTTCAGGTTTACTGTATCCCTCTGACCTTCGTATTGACGATGAAACACAGAGATTGCACCGGAATTAAATACAAAGTCACAATGCCGACTTAAGTACAAGAAGACTGACTCTTCTTACTGTCTATGCTTAGAACCATTCCATTGACACTAGTTATAGATTCCGATGCTTCACTCCAGGTTTACTGTATCCCTTGGACCTTCTTATTGACGATGAAACACAGATATTGCATCGGAATTATATAGAAAAGGCACAATGCCGACTTAAGTACAAGAACACTGACTTTTCTTACTGTCTATGTTTTGAACCATTCCTGCGACACTAGTTATAGATTCCGTTGCTTGACTTCAGCTGTACTGTATCCCTTGGACCTTCTTATTGACGATGAAACACAGAAATTGCATCGGAATTAAATACAAAATGCACAATGCCGACTTAAGTACAAGAAGTCTGACTCTTCTTACTGTCTATGTTTTGCACCAATCCTGTGACACTGGTTATAGATTCCGATGCTTCACTTCAGGTTTACTCTATCCCTTGGACCTTCGTATAGACGATGAAACTCAGAAATTGCATCGGAATTAAATACAAAAATCACAATGCCGACTTAAGTAGAAAACGACTGACTCTTCTTACTGACTATGTTTTGAACCATTCCTGTGACACTAGTTATAGATTCCGATGCTTCACTTCAGGTTTTCTGTATCCCTCTGACCTTCTTATTGACGATGAAACACAGAAATTGCATTGGAATTAAATAGAAAAGGTACAATGCCGACTTAAGTACAAGAGGACTGACACTTCTTACTGTCTATGCTTTGATCCATTCCTGTGACACTAGTTATAGATTCCGATGCATGACGTCAGTTTTACTGTATCCCTTGGACCTTCTTATTGACGATGAAAAACAGAAATTGCATCGGAATTAAATACAAAACGCACAATGCCGACTTAAGTACAAGAGACTGACTTTTCTTACTGACTGTATTTTGATCCATGTCTGTGACACTAGTTATAGATTCCGATGCTTCACTTCAGGTTTACTGTATCCCTCTGACCTTCTTATTGACGATGAAACACAGAAATTGCTTCGGAATTAAATAGAAAATGCACAATGCCGACTTACGTACAAGTAGACTTACTCTTCTTATTGTCGATGCTGGGATCCATTCCTGTGACACTAGTTATAGATTCCGATGCATGACGTCAGTTTTACTGTATCCCTTGGACCTTCTTATTGACGATGAAACACAGAAATTGCATCGGAGTTAAATACATAACGCACAATGCCGACTTAAGTACAAGAGACCGACTCTTCTTACTGTCTATGTTTTGAACCATTCCCTGTGACACCTGTTATAGATTCCGATGCTACACTCCAGGTTTACTGTATCCCTTGGACCTTCTTATTGACGATGAAACACAGAAATTGCATCGGAATTAAATACAAAAGGCACAATGCCGACTTAGGTAGAAGAAGATTGACTCTTATCACTATCTATGTTTTGAACAATTCCTGTGACACTTGTTATAGATTCCGATGCTTCACTTCAGGTTTACTGTATCCCTCTGACCTTATTGATGATGAAACACAGAAATTGCATCGGAATTAAATGCAAAAGGCGCAATACCGACTTAATTACAAGAAGACTGACTCTTCCTACAGTCTATGTTGTGAACTATTCCTGTGACACTAGTTATAGTGTCCGATGCTTCACTTCAGGTTTATTGTATCCCTAGGACCTTCTTATTGACGATGAAAGACAGAAACTGCATCGGAATTAAATACAAAAGGCGCAATGCCGACTTAAGTACAAGAAGACTGACTCTTCTTACTGTCTATGCTTTGAACCATTCCTGTGACACTAGTTATAGATTCCGATGCTTCACTTCAGGTTTACTGTATCCCTTGGAAATTCTTATTGACGACGAAACACGGAAATTGAATCGGAATTAAATACAAAAGGCACAATGCCGACATAAGGACAAGAAGACTGACTCATCTTACTGACTATGCTTTGAACCATTCCTGTAACACTAGTTATAGATTCCGATGCTTCACTTCAGGTTTATTGTATCCCTTGCACCTCCTTATTGACGATGAAACACAGAAATTGCATCGGAATTAAATACAAAATGCACAATGCCGACTTAAGTACATGAAGAACGACTCTTCTTACTGACTATGTTTTGAACCATTCCTGTGACACTAGTTATAGATTCCGATGCTTCACTCCAGGTTTACTGTATCCGTTGGACCTTCTTATTGACGATGAAACACAGAAATTGCATCGGAATTAAATACAAAAGGCACAATGCCGACTTCAGGACAAGAAGACTGACTCTCCTTACTGACTATGTTTTGAACCATTCCACTGACACTAGATATTGATTCCGATGCTTCACTCCAGGTTTCCTGTATCCCTTGGACCTTCTTATTGACGATGAAACAAAGAAATTGCATCGGAATTAGATACAAAAGGCACAATGCCGACTTAAGGACTAGAAGACTGACTCTTCTTACAGACTATGTTTTGAACCATTCCTGTGACACTAGTTATATATTCCGATGCTTTACTTTAGGTTACTGTATCCCTTGGCCTTCTTATTGACGTTGAAACACAGAAATTGCATCGGAATTAAATACAAAAGGCACAATGCCGACTTAAGTACAAGATGTCTGACTCTTCTTACTATGTTTTGAACCATTCATGTGACACGAGTTATAGATTCCGATGCTTCACTTGAAATTTACTGTATTCTTGGACCTTCTAATTGACGATGAAATACAGAAATTGCATCGGAATTATATACGAAAGGCACATAGGCGTCTTAAGGACAAGAAGACTGACTCTTCTTACAGCCTATATTTTGAACCATTCCTGTGACACTAGTTATAGATTACGATGCTTCACTTCAGGTTTACTGTATCCCTCTGACCTTCGTATTGACGATGAAACACAGAAATTGCACCGGAATTAAATACAAAAGGCGCAATGCCGACTTAAGTACAAGAAGACTGACTCTTCTTACTGTCTATGTTTAGAACCATTCCATTGACACTAGTTATAGATTCCGATGCTTCACTCCAGATTTGCTGTATCATTTGGACCTTCTTATTGACGATGAAACACAGAAATTACATCAGAATTAAATACAAAAGGCACATTGCCGACTTAAGTACAAAAAGACTGACTCTTCTTACTGACTATGTTTTGAAACTTTCCTGTGACACTAGTTATAGATTCCGATGCCTCACTTCAGGTTTACTGTATCCCTGGGACCTTTTATTGACGATGAAACACAGAAATTGCATCGGAATTAAATACAAAAGGCACAATGCCGACTTAAGTACAGGAAGACTGTATCTTCTTACTGTCTATGTTTTGAACCAATCCTGTGACACTAGTTATAGATTCCGATGCTTCACTCCAGGTTTACTGTACCCCTTGGACCTTCTCAATGACGATGAGACACAGAAATTGCATCGGAATTAAATACGAAAGGCACAATGACGACTTAAGGACAGGAAGACTGACTCTTCTTACTGACTATGTTTTGAACCATTCCTGTGACACTAGTTATAGATTCCGATGCTTCACTTCAGGTTTACTGTATCCCTCTGACCATCTTATTGACGTTGAAACACAGAAATTGCATCGGAATTTAATACAAAAGCCACAATGCCGACTTCAGTACTGTCTATGTTTTGAACCATACCTGTGACACTAGTTATAGGTTCCGATGCTTCACTCCTCGTTTTCCGTATCCCTTGGACCTTCGTATTGACGATGAAACACAGAAATTGCATCGGAATTAAATACAAAAGACACAAGGCCGACTTAAGAACAAGTAGACTGACTCTTCTTGCTGACTAAGATTTGAACCTTTCCAGTGACACTAGTTATAGATTCCGATGCTTCACTTCAGGTTTACTGTATCCCTCTGACCTTCCTATTGACGATGAAGCACAGAATTTGCACCGGAATTAAATACAAAAGGCACAATGCCCACATAAGTACAAGAAGACTGACTCTTCTTACTGTCTATGTTTTGAACCATTCCATTGACACTAGTTATAGATTCCGATGCTTCACTTCAGGTTTACTGTATCCCTTGGACCTTCTTATTGACGATGACACACAGAAATTACATCGGCATTAAATACAAAAGGCACAATGCCGACTTAGGTACATAAAGACTGACTCTTCTTATTGTCTATGTTTTGAACTATTCCTGTGACACCAGTTATAGATTCCGATGCTACACTCTAAGTTTACTGTATCCTTTGGACCTTCTTATTCACGATGAAACACAGAAATTGCATCGGAATTAAATACAAAAGGCACAATGCAGACTTAAGTGCAAGAAGACTGACTCTTCTTACTGACCATGCTTTGAACCATTCCTGTGACACTAGTTATAGATTCCGAAGCTTCACTTCAGGTTTACTGCATCCCTCTGACCTTCTTATTGACGATGATACACAGAAATCGCATCGGAATTAAATACAAAAAGCACAATGCCGACTTACGGAGAAGAAGACGGACTCTTCTTACAGACTATGTTTTGAACCATTCCTGTGACACTAGTTATATATTCCGATCCTTTACTTTAGGTTACTGTATCCGTTGGACCTTCTTATTGACGTTGAAACACAGAAATTGCATTGGAATTAAATACAAAAAGCACAATGCCGACTTAAGTACAAGAAGTCTGACTCTTCCTTCTGTCTATATTATGAACCATTCATGTGACACAAGTTATAGATTCCGATGCTTCACTTCAAGTTTACTGTATCCTTGGACCTTCTAATTGACGATGAAATACAGAGATTGCAGCGGAATTAAATACGAAAGGCACAATGCCGACTTAAGGACAAGAAGACTGACTCTTCTTACTGACTATGTTTTGAACCATTCCTGTGACACTAGTTATAGATTCCGATGCTTCACTTCAGGTTTACTGTATCCCTTGGACCTTCTTATTGACGATGAAACACAGAAATTGCATCGGAATTAAATACAAAAGGCACAATGCCGACTTAAGTACAAGAAGACTGACTCTTCTTACTGTCTATGCTTAGAACCATTCCATTGACACTAGTTATAGATTCCGATGCTTCACTCCAGGTTTACTGTATCCCTTGGACCTTCTTATTGACGATGAAACACAGATATTGCATCGGAATTAAATAGAAAAGGCACAATGCCGACTTAAGTACAAGAACACTGACTTTTCTTACTGTCTATGTTTTGAACCATTCCTGCGACACTAGTTATAGATTCCGTTGCTTGACTTCAGCTGTACAGTATCCCTTGGACCTTCTTATTGACGATGAAACACGGAAATTGCATCGGAATTAAATACAAAATGCACAATGCCTTCTTAAGTACAAGAGACTGACTCCTCTTACTGTCTATGATTAGAACCATTCCTGTGACACTAATTATCGATTCCGATGCTTCACTTCCGGTTTACTGTATCCCTTGGACCTTCTTATTGACGATGAAACACAGAAATTGCATCGGAATTAAATACAAAATGCACAATGCCGACTTAAGTACAAGAAGTCTGACTCTTCTTACTGTCTATGTTTTGCACCAATCCTGTGACACTGGTTATAGATTCCGATGCTTCACTTCAGGTTTACTCTATCCCTTGGACCTTCGTATAGACGATGAAACTCAGAAATTGCATCGGAATTAAATACAAAAATCACAATGCCGACTTAAGTTGAAAACGACTGACTCTTCTTACTGACTATGTTTTGAATCATTCCTGTGACACTAGTTATATATTCCGGTGCTTCACTTCAGGTTTACTGTATCCCTCTGAACTTCTTATTGACGATGAAACACAGAAATTAAATCGGAATTAAGTACAAAAGGCACTATGCCGACTTAAGTACTAGAGACTGACTCTTCTTACTGTCTATGTTTGAACCATCCCTGTGACACTAGTTATAGATTCCGATGCTTCACTTCAGGTTTTCTGTATCCCTCTGACCTTCTTATTGTCGATGAAACACAGAAATTGCATCGGAATTAAATACGAAAGGCACAATGCAGACTTAAGTACAAGAAGACTGACTCTTCTTACTGACTATGTTTTGAACCATTCCTGTGACACTAGTTATAGATTCCGATGCTTCACTTCAGGTTTACTGTATCCCTCTGACCTTCTTATTGACGATGAAACACAGAAATTGCATTGGAATTAAATAGAAAAGGTACAATGCCGACTTAAGTACAAGAGGACTGACACTTCTTACTGTCTATGCTTTGATCCATTCCTGTGACACTAGTTATAGATTCCGATGCATGACGTCAGTTTTACTGTATCCCTTGGACCTTCTTATTGACGATGAAACACAGAAATTGCATCGGAGTTAAATACAAAACGCACAATGCCGACTTAAGTACAAGAGACCGACTCTTCTTACTGTCTATGTTTTGAACCACTCTCTGTGACACCTGTTATAGATTCCGATGCTACACTCCAGGTTTACTGTATCCCTTGGACCTTCTTATTGACGATGAAAAACAGAAATTGCATCGGAATTAAATACAAAAGGCAGAATGCCGAATTAGGTACAAAAAGATTGACTCTTCCCACTATCTATGTTTTGAACCATTCCTGTGACACTTGTTATAGATTCCGATGCTTCACTTCAGGTTTACTGTATCCCTCTGACCTTATTGACGATGAAACACAGAAATTGCATCGGAATTAAATGCAAAAGGCAAAATACCGACTTAATTACAAGAAGACTGACTCCTCCTACAGTCTATGTTGTGAACTATTCCTGTGACACTAGTTATAGTGTCCGATGCTTCACTTCAGGTTTATTGTATCCCTAGGACCTTCTTATTGACGATGAAAGACAGAAACTGCATCGGAATTAAATTCAAAAGGCGCAATGCCGACTTAAGTACAAGAAGACTGACTCTTCTTACTGTCTATGTTTTGAACCATTCCTGTGACACTAGTTATAGATTCCGATGCTTCACTTCAGGTTTACTGTATCCCTTGGAAATTCTTATTGACGACGAAACACGGAAATTGAATCGGAATTAAATACAAAAGGCACAATGCCAACATAAGGACAAGAAGACTGACTCATCTTACTGACTATGTTTTGAACCATTCCTGTAACACTAGTTATAGATTCCGATGCTTCACATCAGGTTTACTGTATCCCTCTGACCTTCTTATTAACGATGAAACACAGAAATTGCATCGGAATTAAATACAAAACTCACAATGCCGACTTAAGTACAAGAGACTGACTCTTCTTACTGTCTATGTTTGAACCATTCCTGTGACACTAGTTATAGATTCCGATGCTTCACTTCAGGTTTATTGTATCCCTTGCACCTCCTTATTGACGATGAAACTCAGAAATTGCATCGGAATTAAATACAAAATGCACAATGCCGACTTCAGTACATGAGGACCGACTCTTCTTACTGACTATGTTTTGAACCATTCCTGTGACACTAGTTATAGATTCCGATGCTTCACTCCAGGTTTACTGTATCCCTTGGACCTTCTTATTGACGATGAAACACAGAAATTGCATCGGAATTAAATACAAAAGGCACAATGCCGACTTACGGACAAGAAGACTGACTCTCCTTACTGACTATGTTTTGGACCATTCCACTGACACTAGAAATAGATTCCGATGCTTCACTCCAGGTTTCCTGTATCCCTTGGACCTTCTTATTGACGATGAAACAAAGAAATTGCATCGGAATTAAATACAAAAGGCACAATGCCGACTTAAGGACTAGAAGACTGACTCTTCTTACAGACTATGTTTTGAACCATTCCTGTGACACTAGTTATATATTCCGATGCTTTACTTTAGGTTACTGTATCCCTTGGACCTTCTTATTGACGTTGAAACACAGAAATTGCATCGGAATTAAATACAAAAGGCACAATGCCGACTTAAGTACAAGATGTCTGACTCTTCTTACTATGTTTTGAACCATTCATGTGACACGAGTTATAGATTGCGATGCTTCACTTGAAGTTTACTGTATCCTTGGACCTTCTAATTGACGATGAAATACAGAAATTGCATCGGAATTATATACGAAAGGCACAATGGCGTCTTAAGGACAAGAAGACTGACTCTTCTTACTGCCTATGTTTTGAACCATTCCTGTGACACTAGTTATAGATTACGATGCTTCACTTCAGGTTTACTGTATCCCTCTGACCTTCGTATTGACGATGAAACACAGAAATTGCACCGGAATTAAATACAAAAGGCACAATGCTGACTTAAGTACAAGAAGACTGACTCTTCTTACTGTCTATGCTTAGAACCATTCCATTGACACTAGTTATAGATTCCGATGCTTCACTCCAGGTTTACTGTATCCCTATGACCTTCTTATTGACGATGAAACACAGATATTGCATCGGAATTCTATAGAAAAGGCACAATGCAGACTTAAGTACAAGAACACTGACTTTTCTTACTGTCTATGTTTTGAACCATTCCTGCGACACTAGTTATAGATTCCGTTGCTTGACTTCAGCTGTACTGTATCCCTTGGACCTTCTTATTGACGATGAAACACAGAAATTGCATAGGAATTAAATACAAAATGCACAATGCCTTCTTAAGTACAAGAGACTGACTCCACTTACTGTCTATGTTTAGAACCATTCCTGTGACACTAATTATCGATTCCGATGCTTCACTTCCGGTTTACTGTATCCCTTGGACCTTCTTATTGACGATGAAACACAGAAATTTCATCGGAATTAAATACAAAATGCACAATGCCGACTTAAGTACAAGAAGTCTAACTCTTCTTACTGTCTATGTTTTGCACCAATCCTGTGACACTGGTTATAGATTTCGATGCTTCACTTCAGGTTTACTCTATCCCTTGGACCTTCGTATAGACGATGAAACTCAGAAATTGCATCGGAATTAAATACAAAAATCACAATGCCGACTTAAGTAGAAAACGACTGACTCTTCTTACTGACTATGTTTTGAACCATTCCTGTGACACTAGTTATAGATTCCGGTGCTTCACTTCAGGTTTTCTGTATCCCTCTGAACTTCTTATTGACGATGAAACACAGAAATTGCATCGGAAATTAATACGAAAGGTACAATGCAGACTTAAGTACAAGAAGACTGACTCTTCTTACTGACTATGTTTTGAACCATTCCTGTGACACTAGTTATAGATTCTGATGCTTCACTTCAGGTTTACTGTATCCCTCTGACCTTCTTGTTGACGATGAAACACAGAAATTGCATTGGAATTAAATAGAAAAGGTACAATGCCGACTTAAGTACAAGAGGACTGACACTTCTTACTGTCTATGCTTTGATCCATTCCTGTGACACTAGTTATAGATTCCGATGCATGACGTCAGTTTTACTGTATCCCTTGGACCTTCTTATTGACGATGAAACACAGAAATTGCATCGGAATTAAATACAAAACGCACAATGCCGACTTAAGTACAAGAGACTGACTTTTCTTACTGACTGTATTTTGATCCATATCTGTGACACTAGTTATACATTCCGATGCTTCACTTCAGGTTTACTGTATCCCTCTGACCTTCTTATTGACGATGAAACACAGAAATTGCTTGGGAATTAAATAGAAAATGCACAATGCCGACTTACGTTCAAGTGGACTTACTCTTCTTATTGTCGATGCTGGGATCCATTCCTGTGACACTAGTTATAGATTCCGATGCATGACGTCAGTTTTACTGTATCCCTTGGACCTTCTTATTGACGATGAAACACAGAAATTGCATCGGAGTTAAATACAAAACGCACAATGCCGACTTAAGTACAAGAGACCGACTCTTCTTACTGTCTATGTTTTGAACCATTCTCTGTGACACCTGTTATAGATTCCGATGCTACACTCCAGGTTTACTGTATCCCTTGGACCTTCTTATTGACGATGAAAAACAGAAATTGCATCGGAATGAAATACAAAAGGCACAATGCCGACTTAGGTACAAGAAGATTGACTCTTCCCACTATCTATGTTTTGAACAATTCCTGTGACACTTGTTATAGATTCCGATGCTTCACTTCAGGTTTACTGTATCCCTCTGACCTTATTGATGATGAAACACAGAAATTGCATCGGAATTAAATGCAAAAGGCACAATACCGACTTAATTACAAGAAGACTGATCCTTCCTACAGTCTATGTTGTGAACTATTCCTGTGACACCAGTTATAGTGTCCGATGCTTCACTTCAGGTTTATTGTATCCCTAGGACCTTCTTATTGACGATGAAAGACAGAAACTGCATCGGAATTAAATACAAAAGGCGCAATGCCGACTTAAGTACAAGAAGACTGACTCTTCTTACTGTCTATATTTTGAACCATTCCTGTGACACTAGTTATAGATTCCGATGCTTCACTTCAGGTTTACTGTATCCCTTGGAAATTCTTATTGACGACGAAACACGGAAATTGAATCGGAATTAAATACAAAAGGCACAATGCCGACATAAGGACAAGAAGACTGACTCATCTTACTGACTATGTTTTGAACCATTCCTGTAACACTAGTTATAGATTCCGATGCTTCACTTCAGGTTTATTGTATCCCTTGCACCTCCTTATTGACGATGAAACACAGAAATTGCATCGGAATTAAATACAAAATGCACAATGCCGACTTAAGTACATGAAGACCGACTCTTCTTACTGACTATGTTTCGAACCATTCCTGTGACACTAGTTATAGATTCCGATGCTTCACTCCAGGTTTACTGTATCCCTTGGACCTTCTTATTGACGATGAAACACAGAAATTGCATCGGAATTAAATACAAAATGCACAATGCCGTCTTCAGGACAAGAAGACTGACTCTCCTTACTATGTTTTGAACCATTCCACTGACACTAAATATTGATTCCGATGCTTCACTCCAGGTTTCCTGTATCCCTTGGACCTTCTTATTGACGATGAAACAAAGAAATTGCATCGGAATTAAATACAAAAGGCACAATGCCGACTTAAGGACTAGAAGACTGACTCTTCTTACAGACTATGTTTTGAACCATTCCTGTGACACTAGTTATATATTCCGATGCTTTACTTTAGGTTACTGTATCCCTTGGACCTTCTTATTGACGTTAAAACACAGAAATTGCATCGGAATTAAATACAAAAGGCACAATGCCGACTTAAGTACAAGATGTCTGACTCTTCTTACTATGTTTTGAACCATTCATGTGACACGAGTTATAGATTCCGATGCTTCACTTGAAGTTTACTGTATCCTTGGACCTTCTAATTGACGATGAAATACAGAAATTGCATCGGAATTATATACGAAAGGCACATTGGCGTCTTAAGGACAAGATGACTGACTCTTCTTACAGCCTATGTTTTGAACCATTCCTGTGACACTAGTTATAGATTACGATGCTTCACTTCAGGTTTACTGTATCCCTCTGACCTTCGTATTGACGATGAAACACAGAAATTGCACCGGAATTAAATACAAAAGGCGCAATGCCGACTTAAGTACAAGGAGACTGACTCTTCTTACTGTCTATGTTTAGAACCATTCCATTGACACTAGTTATAGATTCCGATGCTTCACTCCAGGTTTACTGTATCATTTGGACCTTCTTATTGACGATGAAACACAGAAATTACATCAGAATTAAATACAAAAGGCACATTGCCGACTTAAGTACAAAAAGACTGACTCTTCTTACTGACTATGTTTTGAAACTTTCCTGTGACACTAGTTATAGATTCCGATGCCTCACTTCAGGTTTACTGTATCCCTGGGACCTTTTATTGACGATGAAACACAGAAATTGCATCGGAATTAAATACAAAAGGCACAATGCCGACTTAAGTACAAGAAGACTATACCTTCTTACTGTCTATGTTTTGAACCAATCCTGTGACACTGGTTATAGATTCCGATGCTTCACTCCAGGTTTACTGTACCCCTTGGACCTTCTCAATGACGATGAAACACAGAAATTGCATCGGAATTAAATACGAAAGGCACAATGACGACTTAAGGACAGGAAGACTGACTCTTCTTACTGACTATGTTTTGAACCATTCCTGTGACACTAGTTATAGATTCCGATCCTTCACTACAGGTTTACTGTATCCCTTGGACCTTCTTATTGACGATGAAACACAGAAATTGCATCGGAATTCAATACAAAGGCACAATGCCGACTTAAGGCCAAGAAGACTGACTCTTCTTACTGACTGTGTTTTGAACCATTCCTGTGACACTAGTTATAGATTCCGATGCTTCACTTCAGGTTTACTGTATCCCTCTGACCATCTTATTGACGTTGAAACACAGAAATTGCATCGGAATTTAATACAAAAGCCACAATGCCGACTTCAGTACTGTCTATGTTTTGAACCATACCTGTGACACTAGTTATAGATTCCGATGCTTCACTCCTGGTTTACTGTATCCCTTGGACCTTCTTATTCACGATGAAACACAGAAATTGCATCGGAATTAAATACAAAAGGCACAATGCAGACTTAAGGGCAAGAAGACTGACTCTTCTTACTGACCATGCTTTGAACCATTCCTGTGACACTAGTTATAGATTCCGAAGCTTCACTTCAGGTTTACTGCATCCCTCTGACCTTCTTATTGACGATGATACACAGAAATCGCATCGGAATTAAATACAAAAGGCAAAATGCCGACTTAAGTACAAGAAGACTGTATCTTCTTACTGTCTATGTTTTGAACCATTCCTGTGACACTAGTTATAGATTCCGATGCTTCACTCCAGGTTTACTGTATCCCTTGGACCTTCTTATTGACGATGAAACACAGAAATTGCATCGGAATTAAATACAAAATGCACAATGCCGACATAAGTACAAGAGCCTGACTCTTCTTACTGACTAAATTTTGAACCCTTCCTGTGACACTAGTTATAGATTCCGATGCTTCACTTCAGGTTTACTGTATCCCTCTGACATTCTTATTGACGATGAAACACAGAAATTGCATCGGAATTAAATGGAAAAGGCACAATGCCGACTGAAGTACAAGAAGACTGACTCTTCTTACTGACTATCCTTTTAACCATTCCTGTTACACTAGTTGTAGATTCCGATGCTACACTTCAGGTTTACTGTATCCCTCTGACTTCTTATTGACGATGAAACACAGATATTGCATCGGAATTAAGTACAAAAGTCACAATGACGACTTAAGTACTGTCTATGTTTTGAACCATTCCTGTGACACTAGTTATAGATTCCGATGCTTCGGTCCAGGTTTACTGTATCCCTTGGACCTTCTTATTGACGATGAAACACAGAAATTGCATCGGAATTAAATGCAAAATGCATAAGGCCGACTTAAGGACAAGAAGACTGACTCTTCTTAGTGACTATGTTTTGAACCATTCCTGTGACACTAGATATAGATTCCGATGCTTCACTCCAGGTTTACTGTATCCCTTGGACCTTCTTATTGACGATGAAACACTGAAATTGCATCGGAATTAAATACAAAATGCACAATGCCGACTTCAGGACAAGAAGACTGACTCTCCTTACTATGTTTTGAACCATTCCACTGACACTAAATATTGATTCCGATGCTTCACTCCAGGTTTCTTGTATCCCTTGGACCTTCTTATTGACGATGAAACAAAGAAATTGCATCGGAATTAAATACAAAAGGCACAATGCCGACTTAAGGACTAGAAGACTGACTCTTCTTACAGACTATGTTTTGAACCATTCCTGTGACACTAGTTATATATTCCGATGCTTTACTTTAGGTTACTGTATCCCTTGGACCTTCTTATTGACGTTAAAACACAGAAATTGCATCGGAATTAAATACAAAAGGCACAATGCCGACTTAAGTACAAGATGTCTGACTCTTCTTACTATGTTTTGAACCATTCATGTGACACGAGTTATAGATTCCGATGCTTCACTTGAAGTTTACTGTATCCTTGGACCTTCTAATTGACGATGAAATACAGAAATTGCATCGGAATTATATACGAAAGGCACATTGGCGTCTTAAGGACAAGATGACTGACTCTTCTTACAGCCTATGTTTTGAACCATTCCTGTGACACTAGTTATAGATTACGATGCTTCACTTCAGGTTTACTGTATCCCTCTGACCTTCGTATTGACGATGAAACACAGAAATTGCACCGGAATTAAATACAAAAGGCGCAATGCCGACTTAAGTACAAGGAGACTGACTCTTCTTACTATCTATGTTTAGAACCATTCCATTGACACTAGTTATAGATTCCGATGCTTCACTCCAGGTTTACTGTATCATTTGGACCTTCTTATTGACGATGAAACACAGAAATTACATCAGAATTAAATACAAAAGGCACATTGCCGACTTAAGTACAAAAAGACTGACTCTTCTTACTGACTATGTTTTGAAACTTTCCTGTGACACTAGTTATAGATTCCGATGCCTCACTTCAGGTTTACTGTATCCCTGGGACCTTTTATTGACGATGAAACACAGAAATTGCATCGGAATTAAATACAAAAGGCACAATGCCGACTTAAGTACAAGAAGACTATACCTTCTTACTGTCTATGTTTTGAACCAATCCTGTGACACTGGTTATAGATTCCGATGCTTCACTCCAGGTTTACTGTACCCCTTGGACCTTCTCAATGACGATGAAACACAGAAATTGCATCGGAATTAAATACGAAAGGCACAATGACGACTTAAGGACAGGAAGACTGACTCTTCTTACTGACTATGTTTTGAACCATTCCTGTGACACTAGTTATAGATTCCGATCCTTCACTACAGGTTTACTGTATCCCTTGGACCTTCTTATTGACGATGAAACACAGAAATTGCATCGGAATTCAATACAAAGGCACAATGCCGACTTAAGGCCAAGAAGACTGACTCTTCTTACTGACTATGTTTTGAACCATTCCTGTGACACTAGTTATAGATTCCGATGCTTCACTTCAGGTTTACTGTATCCCTCTGACCATCTTATTGACGTTGAAACACAGAAATTGCATCGGAATTTAATACAAAAGCCACAATGCCGACTTCAGTACTGTCTATGTTTTGAACCATACCTGTGACACTAGTTATAGATTCCGATGCTTCACTCCTGGTTTACTGTATCCCTTGGACCTTCTTATTCACGATGAAACACAGAAATTGCATCGGAATTAAATACAAAAGGCACAATGCAGACTTAAGGGCAAGAAGACTGACTCTTCTTACTGACCATGCTTTGAACCATTCCTGTGACACTAGTTATAGATTCCGAAGCTTCACTTCAGGTTTACTGCATCCCTCTGACCTTCTTATTGACGATGATACACAGAAATCGCATCGGAATTAAATACAAAAGGCAAAATGCCGACTTAAGTACAAGAAGACTGTATCTTCTTACTGTCTATGTTTTGAACCATTCCTGTGACACTAGTTATAGATTCCGATGCTTCACTCCAGGTTTACTGTATCCCTTGGACCTTCTTATTGACGATGAAACACAGAAATTGCATCGGAATTAAATACAAAATGCACAATGCCGACATAAGTACAAGAGCCTGACTCTTCTTACTGACTAAATTTTGAACCCTTCCTGTGACACTAGTTATAGATTCCGATGCTTCACTTCAGGTTTACTGTATCCCTCTGACATTCTTATTGACGATGAAACACAGAAATTGCATCGGAATTAAATGGAAAAGGCACAATGCCGACTGAAGTACAAGAAGACTGACTCTTCTTACTGACTATCCTTTTAACCATTCCTGTTACACTAGTTGTAGATTCCGATGCTACACTTCAGGTTTACTGTATCCCTCTGACTTCTTATTGACGATGAAACACAGATATTGCATCGGAATTAAGTACAAAAGTCACAATGACGACTTAAGTACTGTCTATGTTTTGAACCATTCCTGTGACACTAGTTATAGATTCCGATGCTTCGGTCCAGGTTTACTGTATCCCTTGGACCATCTTATTGACGATGAAACACAGAAATTGCATCGGAATTAAATGCAAAATGCATAAGGCCGACTTAAGGACAAGAAGACTGACTCTTCTTAGTGACTATGTTTTGAACCATTCCTGTGACACTAGATATAGATTCCGATGCTTCACTCCAGGTTTACTGTATCCCTTGGACCTTCTTATTGACGATGAAACACTGAAATTGCATCGGAATTAAATACAAAATGCACTATGCCGACATAAGGACAAGAAGACTGACTCTTCTTACTGACTATGTTTTAAACCATTCCTGTGACACTATTTATAGATTCTGATGCTTCACTTCAGGTTTACTGTATCCCTCTTTCCTTCTTATTGACGATGAAACACAGAAATTGCATTGGAATTAAATACAAAAAGCACAATGCTGACATAAGTACAAGAAGACTGTATCTTCTTATTGTCTATGATTTGAACCATTCCTGTGACACTAGTTATAGATTCCGACGCTTCACTCCAGGTTTACTGTATCCCTTGGACCCTCTTATTGACTACGAAACACAGAAATTGCATCGGAATTAAATACAAAAGGCACAATGCCGACTTAAGGACAAGAAGACTGACTCTTCCTACTGTCTATGTTTTGAACCATTCCTGTGACACTAGTTATTGTTTCCGATGCTTTACTTCAGGTATACTGTATCCCTCTGACCTCATTGACGGTGACACACAGAAATATCATCGGAACTAAATACAAAAGGCACAATACCGACTTAAGTATAAGATGACTGACTCTTCTTACTGTCTATGCTTTGAACCATTCCTGTGACACTAGTTAGCGATTCCGACACTGCACTTCAGGTTTTTTGTATCATTTGGACCTTCTTATTCACGATGAAACACAGAAATTGCATCGGAATTAAATACAAAATGCACAATGCAGACTTAAGGACAAGAAGACTGACTCTTCTTACTGACCATGCTTTGAACCATTCCTGTGACACTAGTTATAGATTCCGAAGCTTCACTTCAGGTTTACTGCATCCCTCTGACCTTCTTATTGACGATGATACACAGAAATCGCATCGGAATTAAATACAAAAGGCAAAATGCCGACTTAAGTACAAGAAGACTGACTCTTCTTACTGTCTATGTTTTGAACCATTCCTGTGACACTAGTTATAGATAGCGATGCTTCAGTTCAGGTGTACTGCATCCCTTGGACCTTCTTATTGTCGATGAAACACAGAAATTGCATCGGAATTAAATACAAAATGCACAATGCCGACTTAAGTACTGTCTACGTTTTGAACCATTCCTGAGACACTAGTTATAGATTCCGATGCTTCACTCCAGGTTTACTGTATCCCTTGGACCTTCCTATTGACGAAGAAACACAGAAATTGCATCGGAATTAAATACAAAAAGCACAATGCCGACTTAAGGACAAGAAGACTGACTCTACTTATTGACTATGTTTTGGACCATTCCTGAGACACTAGTTATAGATTCCGATGCTACACTCCTGGTTTACTGTATCCCTTGGACCTTCCTATTGACGAAGAAACACAGAAATTGCATCGGAATTAAATACAAAAAGCACAATGCCGACTTAAGGACAAGAAGACTGACTCTACTTACTGACTATGTTTTGAACCATTCCTGTGATATTAGTTATAGTTTCCGAAGCTTCACTTCAGGTTTACTGTATCCCTCTGACCGTCTTTTTGACGATGAAACACAGAAATTGCATCGGAATTAAATACAAAAATCACAATGATGACTCAAGTACAAGAAGACTGTATCTTCTTACTGTCTATGTTTTGAACCATTCCTGTGACACCAGTTATAGATACCGATGCTTCACTTCGGGTTTACTGTATCCCTCTGACCTTCTTATTGACAATAAAACACAGAAATTGCACCGGAATTAAATACAAAAGGCACAATGCCGACTTAAGTACAAGAAGACAGTCACTTCTAACTATATATGATTTGAACCATTCCACTGCCACAAGTTATAGATTCCGATGCTTCACTCCACGTTGACTATTTGCCTTGGACCATCTTATTGACGATGAAACACTGAAATTGCATCGGAATTAAATACAAAAGGCAAAATGCCGTCTTAAGTTCAAGAAGACTGACTCGTCCTACTGTCTATGTTTCGAAACATTCCTGAGACACTAGTAATAGATTCCGATGCTTCACTTCAGGTTCACAGTATCCCTCTGACCTTATTGACAATGAAACACAGAAATTGCACCGAATTAAATACAAAAGGCACAATGCCGGCTTAAGGGCAGGAAGACTGTCTCTTCTTACTGACTATGTTTTGAGCCATTCCTGTGACACTAGTTATAGATTCCGATGCTTCACTTCAGGTTTACTGTATCCCTCTGACCTTCTTATTGACGATGAAACACAGAAATTGCATCGGAATTAAATACAAAAGGCACAATGCCGACTTAAGGACACGAAGACTGACTCTTCCTACTGTCTATGTTTTGAACCATTCCTGTGACACTAGTTATAGATTCCGATGCTTCACTTCAGGTTTACTGTATCCCTTGGACCTTCCTATTGACGATGAAACACAGAAATTGCATCGGAATTAAATACAAACGACAGAATGCCGACTTAAGTACAAGAAGACTGTATCTTCTTACTCTTTATGTTTTGAACCATTCGTGTGACACTAGTTACAGATTTCGATGCTTCACTTCAGGTTTACTGTATCCCTCTGACCTTCTTATTGACGATGAAACACAGAAATTGCGTCGGGGTTAAATACAAAAGGCGCAATGCCGACTTAAGTACAAGAAGACTGACGCTTCTTACTGACTATGTTATGAACCATTCCTGTGACACTAGTTATTAATTCCGATGCTTCACTTCAGGTTTACTGTATCCCTTGGACCTTCTTATTGTCGATGAAACACTGAAATTGCGTCGGAATTAAATACAAAAGGCACAATGCCGACTTAAGGACAAGAAGACTGCCTCATCTTACTGACTATGTTTTAAACCATTCCTGTGACACTAGTTATAGATTCCGATGCTTCACTTCAGGTTTACTGTATCCCGTGGACCTTCTTATTGTCGATGAAACACTGAAATTGCATCGGAATTAAATTCCAAAGGCACAATGCCGACTTAAGGACAAGAAGACTGACTCTTTTTACTGACTATGATTTGAACCATTCCTCTGACACTAGTTATAGAGTCCCATGCTTCACTTCAGGTTTTCTGTATCTCTCTGACCTTCTTATTGACGATGAAACACAGAAATTGCATCAGAATTAAATACAAAAGGCACAATGCTGACTTAAGTACTGTCTGTGTTTTGTAGCAATCCTGTGACAGTAGTTATAGATTCCGATGCTTCACTCCAGGTTTACTGTGTCCCTTGGACCTTCTTATTGACGATGAAACACTGATATTGCATCGGAATTAAATAGAAAAGGCACAATGCCGACTTAAGGACACGAAGACTGACTCTTCCTACTGTCTATGTTTTGAACCATTCCTGTGACACTAGTTAAAGATTCCAATGCTACACTCCAGGTTTACTGTATCCCTTGGACCTTCTTATTGACGATGAAACGTAGATATTGCATCGGAATAAAATTCATAAGGCACAATGCCGACTTAAGGACAAGAAGACTGACTCTTCTTTCTGACTATGTTTTGAACCATTCCTGTGACACTAGTTATAGATTCCTATGCTTCACTTCAGGTTTACTGTATCCCTCAGAACTTCTTATTGACGATGAAACACAGAGATAGCATGGGAATTAAATACAAATGCACAATGCCCACTTAAGTACAGGAAGACTGTATCTTATAACTGTCTATGCTATGAACCATTCCTGTGACACTAGTTATAAATTCCGATGCTTCTCTCCAGGTTTACTCTATCCCTTGGACCTTCTTATTGACGATGGATCACAGAAATTGCATCGGAATTAAATACAAGAGGCACAATGCCAACTTAAGTACAAGAAGACAGACTCTTCTTACTGACTATGTTTTGAACCATTCCTGTGACACTAGTTATAGATTCCGATGCTTCACTTCAGGTTTACTGTATCCCTCTGACCTTCTTATTGAAGATGGAAGACAGAAATGGCACCGGAATTAAATACAAAAGGCACAATGCCGACCTAAGTACAAGAAGACTGACTCTTCTTACTGTCTATGCTTTGATCCATTCCATTGACATCAGTTATAGTTTCCGATGCTTCACTTCAGGTTTACTGTATAATTTGGAACGTCTTATTGACGATGAAACACAGAAATTACATCGGAATTAAATACAAAAGGCACAATGCCGACTTAAGTACAAAAAAAAAAAAGACGGACTCTTGTTACTGACTATGTTTTGAACCATTCCTGTGACACTAGTTATAGATTCCGATGCTTCACTTCAGGTGTACTGTATCCCTCTGACATTCTTATTGACGATGAAACAAAGAAATTGCATCGGAATTAAATCGAAAAGGCACAATGCCGACTTAGGTACAAGAAGACTGACTCTTCTTACGGTCCATGTTTTGAACCATTCCTGTGACACTAGTTATAGATTCCGATGCTTCACTTCAGGTTTACTGTATCACTACGACCTTCTTATTGACGATGAAACACAGAAATTGCATCGGAATTTAATACAAAAGGCACAATGCCGACTCAAGTACAAGAAGACTGACTCTTCTTCCTGGCTATGTTTTGATCCATTCCTGTGACACTAGTTATAGATTCCGATGCTTCACTTCAGGTTTACTGTAAGCCTTGGACCTTCTTATTGACGATGAAGCACAGAAATTGCATCGGAATTAAATACAAAAGGCACAATGCCGACTTAAGTACAAGAGGACTGTATCTTCTTACTGTCCATGTTTTGAACCATTCCTGTGACACTAGTTATAGATTCCGATGCTTCATTCCGGGTTTACTGTATCCCTTGGACCTTCTTAATGACGATGAAACACAGAAATTGCATCGGAATTAAATACAAAAGGCACAATGCCGCCTTAAGGACAAGAAGACTGACTCTTCTTACTGACTATGTTTTGAACCATTCCTGTGACACTAGTTATAGATTCCGATGCTTCACTTCAGGATTACTGTATTCCTCTGACCTTCTTATTGACGATGAAACACAGAAATTGCATCGGAATTAAATACAAAAGGCAAAATGCCGTCTTAAGTTCAAGAAGACTGACTCGTCCTACTGTCTATGTTTCGAAACATTCCTGAGACACTAGTAATAGATTCCGATGCTTCACTTCAGGTTCACAGTATCCCTCTGACCTTATTGACGATGAAACACAGAAATTGCACCGAATTAAATACAAAAGGCACAATGCCGACTTAAGGGCAGGAAGACTGTCTCTTCTTACTGACTATGTTTTGAGCCATTCCTGTGACACTAGTTATAGATTCCGATGCTTCACTTCAGGTTTACTGTATCCCTCTGACCTTCTTATTGACGATGAAACACAGAAATTGCATCGGAATTAAATACAAAAGGCACAATGCCGACTTAAGGACACGAAGACTGACTCTTCCTACTGTCTATGTTTTGAACCATTCCTGTGACACTAGTTATAGATTCCGATGCTTCACTTCAGGTTTACTGTATCCCTTGGACCTTCCCATTGACGATGAAACACAGAAATTGCATCGGAATTAAATACAAACGACAGAATGCCGACTTAAGTACAAGAAGACTGTATCTTCTTACTCTTTATGTTTTGAACCATTCGTGTGACACTAGTTACAGATTTCGATGCTTCACTTCAGGTTTACTGTATCCCTCTGACCTTCTTATTGACGATGAAACACAGAAATTGCGTCGGGGTTAAATACAAAAGGCGCAATGCCGACTTAAGTACAAGAAGACTGACGCTTCTTACTGACTATGTTATGAACCATTCCTGTGACACTAGTTATTAATTCCGATGCTTCACTTCAGGTTTACTGTATCCCTTGGACCTTCTTATTGTCGATGAAACACTGAAATTGCGTCGGAATTAAATACAAAAGGCACAATGCCGACTTAAGGACAAGAAGACTGCCTCATCTTACTGACTATGTTTTAAACCATTCCTGTGACACTAGTTATAGATTCCGATGCTTCACTTCAGGTTTACTGTATCCCGTGGACCTTCTTATTGTCGATGAAACACTGAAATTGCATCAGAATTAAATTCCAAAGGCACAATGCCGACTTAAGGACAAGAAGACTGACTCTTTTTACTGACTATGATTTGAACCATTCCTCTGACACTAGTTATAGATTCCCATGCTTCACTTCAGGTTTTCTGTATCTCTCTGACCTTCTTATTGACGATGAAACACAGAAATTGCATCAGAATTAAATACAAAAGGCACAATGCTGACTTAAGTACTGTCTGTGTTTTGTAGCAATCCTGTGACAGTAGTTATAGATTCCGATGCTTCACTCCAGGTTTACTGTGTCCCTTGGACCTTCTTATTGACGATGAAACACTGATATTGCATCGGAATTAAATAGAAAAGGCACAATGCCGACTTAAGGACACGAAGACTGACTCTTCCTACTGTCTATGTTTTGAACCATTCCTGTGACACTAGTTAAAGATTCCAATGCTACACTCCAGGTTTACTGTATCCCTTGGACCTTCTTATTGACGATGAAACGTAGATATTGCATCGGAATAAAATACATAAGGCACAATGCCGACTTAAGGACAAGAAGACTGACTCTTCTTTCTGACTATGTTTTGAACCATTCCTGTGACACTAGTTATAGATTCCTATGCTTCACTTCAGGTTTACTGTATCCCTCAGACCTTCTTATTGACGATGAAACACAGAGATAGCATGGGAATTAAATACAAATGCACAATGCCGACTTAAGTACAGGAAGACTGTATCTTATAACTGTCTATGCTATGAACCATTCCTGTGACACTAGTTATAAATTCCGATGCTTCTCTCCAGGTTTACTCTATCACTTGGACCTTCTTATTGACGATGGATCACAGAAATTGCATCGGAATTAAATACAAGAGGCACAATGCCAACTTAAGTACAAGAAGACAGACTCTTCTTACTGACTATGCTTTGAACCATTCCTGTGACACTAGTTATAGATTCCGATGCTTCACTTCAGGTTTACTGTATCCCTCTGACCTTCTTATTGAAGATGGAAGACAGAAATGGCACCGGAATTAAATACAAAAGGCACAATGCCGACCTAAGTACAAGAAGACTGACTCTTCTTACTGTCTATGCTTTGATCCATTCCATTGACATCAGTTATAGTTTCCGATGCTTCACTTCAGGTTTACTGTATAATTTGGAACTTCTTATTGACGATGAAACACAGAAATTACATCGGAATTAAATACAAAAGGCACAATGCCGACTTAAGTACAAAAAAAAAAAGACGGACTCTTGTTACTGACTATGTTTTGAACCATTCCTGTGACACTAGTTATAGATTCCGATGCTTCACTTCAGGTGTACTGTATCCCTCTGACATTCTTATTGACGATGAAACAAAGAAATTGCATCGGAATTAAATCGAAAAGGCACAATGCCGACTTAGGTACAAGAAGACTGACTCTTCTTACGGTCCATGTTTTGAACCATTCCTGTGACACTAGTTATAGATTCCGATGCTTCACTTCAGGTTTACTGTATCACTACGACCTCCTTATTGACGATGAAACACAGAAATTGCATCGGAATTTAATACAAAAGGCACAATGCCGACTCAAGTACAAGAAGACTGACTCTTCTTCCTGGCTATGTTTTGATCCATTCCTGTGACACTAGTTATAGATTCCGATGCTTCACTTCAGGTTTACTGTAAGCCTTGGACCTTCTTATTGACGATGAAGCACAGAAATTGCATCGGAATTAAATACAAAAGGCACAATGCCGACTTAAGTACAAGAGGACTGTATCTTCTTACTGTCCATGTTTTGAACCATTCCTGTGACACTAGTTATAGATTCCGATGCTTCATTCCGGGTTTACTGTATCCCTTGGACCTTCTTAATGTCGATGAAACACAGAAATTGCATCGGAATTAAATACAAAAGGCACAATGCCGCCTTAAGGACAAGAAGACTGACTCTTCTTACTGACTATGTTTTGAACCATTCCTGTGACACTAGTTATAGATTCCGATGCTTCACTTCAGGATTACTGTATTCCTCTGACCTTCTTATTGACGATGAAACACAGAAATTGCACCGGCAATAAATACAAAAGGCACAATGCCGACTTAAGTACAAGAAGACTGACTCTTCTTACTGTCTATGATTTGAACCATTATATTGACACTAGTTATAGACTCGGATGCTACACTCCAGGTTTACTGTATCCCTTGGACCATCTTTTTGACGAAGAAACACTGAAATTGCATCGGAGTTACATAGAAAGGGAACATTGTCGATTTAAGTACAAGAAGACTGACTAATCTTACTGTCTATGTTTTGAACCATTCCTGTGACACTAGTTATAGATTCCGATGCTTCACTTCAGGTTTACTGTATCCCTTGGACCTTCTTATTGACGATGAAACACAGAAATTGCATCGGAATTAAATACAAAAGGCACAATGCCGACTTAGGTACATGAAGACTGACTCTTCTTACTTTCTATGTTTTGAACCCTTCCTGTGACACTAGTTATAGATTCCGAAGTTACACTCCAGGTTTACTGTATCCTTTGGACCTTCTTATTGACGATGAAACACAGAAATTGCATCGGAGTTAAATACAAAAGGCACAATGTCGACTTAAGTACAAGAAGACTGACTCTTCTTACTGACTATGTTTTGAACCATTCCTGTGACACTAGATATAGATTCCGATGCTTCACTTCAGGTTTACTGTATCCCTTGGACCTTCTTATTGTCGATGAAACACTGAAATTGCATCGGAATTAAATTCCAAAGGCACAATGCCGACTTAAGGACAAGAAGACTGACTCTTCTTACTGACTATGTTTTGAACCATTCCTCTGTCACTAGTTATAGATTCCCATGCTTCACTTCAGGTTTTCTATATCTCTCTGACCTTCTTATTGACGAGGAAACACAGTTATTGCATCGGAATTAAACCCAAAAGGCACAATGCCGACTTAAGTACAAGAAGACTGACTCTTCTTACGGTCTATGTTTTGAACAATTCCATTGACACTAATTATAGATTCAGATGTTTCACTCCAAGTTTACTGTATCCCTTGGACCTTCTTAATGACGATGAAACACTTAAATTGCATCGGAATTAAATAGATTAGGCAAAATGCCGACTTCAGTACAAGAAGACTGACTCTTCTTACTGACTTTGTTTTCAACCATTTTGTTACACTAGTCATAGATCCCGATGCTTCTCTTCAGGTTTACTGTATCCCGTGGACCTTCTTATTGACGATATAACACACAAATTGCATTGGAATTAAATACAAAAGCACAATGCCGACTTAAGTACTTGAAGACTGACTCTTCTTACTGACTATGTTTTGAACCATTCCTCTGACACTAGTTATAGATTCCGATGCTTCACTGCAGGTTTACTGTATCGTTTGGACCTTCTTGTTGATGATGAGACACAGAAATTGCATCGGAATTTAATACAAAAGGAACAATGGCGACTTAAGTACATGAAGACCAACTCTTCTTACTGACTATGTTTTGAACCATTCCTGTGACACTAGTTATAGATTCCGATGCTTCGCGTCAGGTTTACTGTATCATTTGGACCTTCTTATTGACGATGACGCACAGAAATTACATCGGAATTAAATACAAAATGCACAGTGCCACCTTAAGTACAAAAAGACTAACTCTTGTTACTGACTATGTTTTGAACCATTCCTGTGACACTAGTTATAGATTTCGATGTTTCACTTCAGGGTTACTGAATCCCCCTGACCGTCTTATTCACGATGAAACACAGAAATTGTATCGGAATTAAATACAAAAGGCACAATGCCGACTTAAGGACAAGAAGACTGACTCTTCTTACTGAATATGTTTGAACCATTCCTGTGACACGAGTTATAGATTCCGATGCTTCACTTTAGGTTTACTGTATCCCTCTGACCTTCTTATTCACGATGAAACACAGAAATGGCACCGGAATTAAATACAAAAGGCACAACGCCGACATAAGTACATAAAGTTCGGCACTTCTTAGTGACTATGTTTTGAACCATTCCTGTGACACTAGTTATGGATTCCGATGCTTCACTTCAGGTTTACTGAATCCCTTGGAGCATCTTATTGACGATGAAACACAGAAATTGCATCGGAATTAAATACAATAGGCACAATGCCGACTTAAGTACAAGAAGACTGTATCTTCTTGCTGTCTATGTTTTGAACCATTCCTGTAACACTAGTTATAGATTCCGATGCTTCACTTGAGGTTTACTGTATCCCTTGGACCTTCTTATTGACGATGAAACACAGAAATTGCAGCGGAATTAAATAAAAAAGGCACAATGCCGCCTTCAGGACAAGAAGACTGACTCTTCTCACTGACTATGTTTTGAACCATTCCTGTGACACTAGTTATAGATAACGATGCTTCACTGTAGGTCTACTGTATCCCTGGACCTTCTTGTTGACGATGAAACACAGATATGGCATCGGAAGAAAATACAAAAGGCACAATGCCGACTAAAGTACAAGAAGACTAACTCTTCTTACTGACTATGATTTGAACCATTCCTGAGACACTAGTTTTAGATTCCGATGCTTCACTTCATGTTTACTGTATCTCTCTGACCATCTTATTGACGATGAAACACAGAAATTGCATCGGAATTAAATAAAAAAGGACAATGCCGACATAAGTACAAGAAGACTGACTCTTCTTACTGACTGTGTTGTGAACCATTCCTGTGACACTAGTTATATATTCCGATGCTTCACTCCAGGTTTAGTGTACCCCTTGGACCTTCTTATTGACGATGAAACACAGAAATTACATCGGAATTAAATACAAAAGGCACAATGCCGACATATGTACATGAAGACTGACTCTTCTTACTTTCTATGTTTTGAACCCTTCCTGTGACACTAGTTATAGATTCCGAACCTACACTCCAGGTTTACTGTATCCCTTGGACCTTCTTAATGACGATGAAACACAGAAATTGCATCGGAATTAAATACAAAAGGCACAATGCCGACTTAAGGACAAGAAGGCTGACTCTTCTTACTGACTATGTTTTGAACCATTCCTGTGACACTAGTTATAGTTTCCGATGCTTTACTTCAGGTTTACTGTATCATTTGGGCCTTCATATTGACGATGACTCACAGAAATTAAATCGGAATTAAATACAAAATGCACAATGCCGACTTAAGTACAAAAAGACTGACTCTTGTTACTGACTATGTTTTGAACCATTCCTGTGACACTAGTTATAGATTCCGATGCTTCACTTCAGGTTTACTGTATCCCTGGACCTTCTTATTGACGATGAAACACAGAAATTGCATCGGAATTAAATACAAAAGGCACAATGCCGACTTAAGTACATGAAGACTGACTCTTCTTACTGACTATGATTTGAACCATTCCTGTGACACTAGTTATAGATTAGGATGCTTCACTTCAGGTTTACTGTATCCCTTGGACCTTCTTGTTGACGATGAAACACAGATATTGCATGGAATTAAATGCAAAAGGCACAATGCCGACTTCGGTACATGAAGACTGACTCTTCTTACCGTCTATGTTTTGAACAATTCCTGTGACACTAGGTATAGATTCCGATGCTACACTCCTGGTTAACAGTATCCCTTGGACCTTCTTATTGACGATGAAACACAGAAATGGCATCTTATGAAAATACAAAAGGCACAATGCCGACTTAAGTACAAGAAGGCTGACCCTTCTTACTGACTATGTTTTGAACCATTCCTGAGACACTAGTTTTAGATTCCGATGCTACACTCCAGGTTTACTGTATCCCGTGGACCTTCTTATTGACGATGAAACAAAGAAATTGCATCGGAATTTAATATAAAAGTCACAATGCCGACTCAAGTACGAGAGGACTGACTCCTCTTACTGGCTATGTTTTGAATCATTCCTGTGACACTAGTTATAGATTCCGATGCTTCACTTCAGGTTTACTGTATCCCAGGTCCTTCTTATTGACGATGAAACACAGAAATTACATCGGAATTAAATACAAAAGGCACAATGCCGACTTAAGTACATGAAGACTGACTCTTCTTACTGACTATGATTTGAACCATTCCTGTGACACTAGTTATAGATTAGGATGCTTCACTTCAGGTTTACTGTATCCCTTGGACCTTCTTGTTGACGATGAAACACAGATATTGCATCGGAATTAATTACAAAAGGCACAATGCCGACTTAGGTACATGAAGACTGCCTCTTCTTACTGTCTATGTTTTGAATCATTCCTGTGACACTAGTTATAGATTCCGATACTACACTCACGGTTTACTGTATCCCTTGGACCTTCTTATTGACGATGAAACACAGAAATGGCATTGGAAGAAAATACAAAAAGCACAATGCCGACTTAAGTACAAGAAGACTGACTCTTCTTACTGACTATGTTTTTAACCTTTCCTGTGACACTAGTTATAGATTCCGATGCTACACTCCAGGTTTACTGTATCCCATGGACCTTCTTATTGACGATGAAACACAGAAATTGCATCGGAATTTACGACAAAAGTCACAATGCCGACTCAAGTACAAGAAGACTGACTCTTCTTACTGACTATGTTTTGAACCATTCCTGTGTCACTAGTTATTGATTCCGATGATTCACTGCAGGTTTACTGTATCCCTAGACCTTCTTATTGACGATGAAACACAGAAATTGCATCGGAATTAAATACAAAAGGCACAATGCCGACTTAAGTACACGAAGACTGACTCTTCTAACTGACTATGATTTGAACCATTCCTGTGACACTAGTTATACATTAGGATGCTTCACTTCAGGTTTACTCTATCCCATGGACCTTCTTGTTGACGATGAAACACAGATATTGCATCGGAATTAAATACAAAAGGCACAATGCCGACTTAGGTACATGAAGACTGACTCTTCCTACCGACTATGTTTTGAACCATTCCTGTGACACTAATTATATATTCCGATGCTTCACTCCAGGATTAGTGTACCCCTTGGACATTCTTATTGACGATGAAACACAGAAATGGCATCGGAATTAAATACAAAAGGCACAATGACGACTTAGGTACATGAAGACTGACTCCTCTTACTTTCTATGTTTTGAACCCTTCCTGTGACACTAGTTATAGTTTCCGAAGCTACACTCCAGGTTTACTGTATCCCTTGGACCTTCATATTGACGATGAAACAAAGAAATTGCATCGGAATTAAATACAAAAGGCACAATGCCGACTTACGGACAAGAAGACTGACTCTTCTTACTGACTATGTTTTGAACCATTCCTGTGACACTAGTTATAGATTCCGATGCTTCATTTCAGGTTTACTGTATCATTTGGACCTTCTTGTTGACGATGAAACACAGATATTGCATCGGAATTAAATGCAAAAGGCACAATGCCGATTTCGGTACATGAAGACTGACTCTTCTTACTGTCTATGATTTGAACAATTCCTGTGACACTAGGTATAGATTCCGATGCTACACTCCAGGTTAACAGGATCCCTTGGACCTTCTTATTGACGATGAAACACAGAAATGGCATCGGAAGTAAATACAAAAGGCACAATGCGCGACTTAAGTACAAGAAGACTGACTCTTCTTACTGACTATGCTTTGAACCATTCCTGTGACACTAGTTATAGATTAGGATGCTTCACTTCAGGTTTACTGTATCCCTTGGACCTTCTTGTTGACGATGAATCACAGATATTGCATCGGAATTAAATGCAAAAGGCACAATGCCGACTTCGGTACATGAAGTCTGACTCTTCTTACTGTCTATGTTTTGAACAATTCCTGTGACACTAGGTATAGATTCCGATGCTACACTCCAGGTTAACAGTATCCCTTGGACCTTCTTATTGACGATGAAACACAGAAATGGCATCTTAAGAAAATACAAAAGGCACAATGCCGACTTAAGTACAAGAAGACTGACTCTTCTTACTGACTATGATTTGAACCATTCCTGTGACACTAGTTATACATTAGGATGCTTCACTTGAGGTTTACTCTATCCCTTGGACCTTCTTGTTGACGATGAAACACAGATATTGCATCGGAATTAACTTCAAAAGGCACAATACCGACTTAGGTACATGAAGACTGCCTCTTCTTACTGTCTATGTTTTGAATCATTCCTGTGACTCTAGTTATAGATTCCGATGCTACACTCAGGGTTTACTGTATCCCTTGGACCTTCTTATTGACGATGAAACACAGAAATGGCATTGGAAGAAAATACAAAAGGCAAAATGCCGACTTAAGGACAAGAAGACTGACTCTTCTTACTGACTAGGTTTTTAACCATTCCTGTGACACTAGTTATAGATTCCGATGCTACACTCCAGGTTTACTGTATCCCATGGACCTTCTTATTGACGATGAAACACAGAAATTGGATCGGAATTTACGACAAAAGTCACAATGCCGACTCAAGTACAAGAAGACTGACTCTTCTTACTGACTATGTTTTGAACCATTCCTGTGTCACTAGTTATTGATTCCGATGATTCACTGCAGGTTTACTGTATCCCTGGACCTTCTTATTGACGATGAAACACAGAAATTGCATCGGAATTAAATACAAAAGGCACAATGCCGACTTAAGGACATGAAGACTGACTCTTCTTACTGACTATGATTTGAACCATTCCTGTGACACTAGTTATACATTAGGATGCTTCACTTCAGGTTTACTCTATCCCTTGGACCTTCTTGTTGACGATGAAACACTGATATTGCATCGGAATTAAATACAAAAGGCACAATGCCGACTTAGGTACATGAAGACTGACTCTTCTTACTTTCTATGTTTTGAACGCTTCCTGTGACACTAGTTATAGATTCCGAAGCTACACTCCAGGTTTACTGTATCCCATGGACCTTCGTATTGACGATGAAACACAGAAATTGCATCGGAATTAAATACAAAATGCACAATGCCGCCTTCAGGACAAGAATACTGACTCTTCCTACTGACTATGTTTTGAACCATTCCTGTGGCACTAGTTATATATTCCGATGCTTCACTCCAGGTTTAGTGTACCCCTTGGACATTCTTATTGACGATGGAACACAGAAATTGCATCGGAATTAAATACAAAAGGCACAATGCCGACATAGGTACATGAAGACTGACTCTTCTTACTTTCTATGCTTTGAACCCTTCCTGTGACACTAGTTATAGTTTCCGAAGCTACACTCCAGGTTTACTGTAACCCTTGGACCTTCTTACTGACGATGAATCAAAGAAATTGCATCGGAATTAAATACAAAAGGCAAAATGCCGACTTAAGGACAAGAAGACTGACTCTTCTTACTGACTATGTTTGCAACCATTCCTGTGACACTAGTTATAGATTCCGATGCTTCACTTCAAGTTTACTGTATCATTTGGACCTTCATGTTGACGATGAATCACAGATATTGCATCGGAATTACATGCAAAAGGCACAATGCCGACTTCGGTACATGAAGACTGACTCTTCTTACTGTCTATGTTTTGAACAATTCCTGTGACACTAGGTATAGATTCCGATGCTACACTCCAGGTTAACAGTATCCCTTGGACCTTCTTATTGACGATGAAACACAGAAATGGCATCGGAAGAATATACAAAATGCACAATGCCGACTTAAGTACAAGAAGACTGACTCTTCTTACTGACTATGTTTTGAACCATTCCTGAGACACTAGTTTTAGATTCCGATGCTACACTCCAGGTTTACTGTATCCCATGGACCTTCTTATTGACGATGAAAGAAAGATATTGCATCGGAATTTAATATAAAAGTCACAATGCCGACTCTAGTACAAGAGGACTGACTCTTCTTACTGACTATGTTTTGAACCATTCCTGTGACACTAGTTATAGATTCCGATGCTTCACTTCAGGTTTACTGTATCCCTGGTCCTTCTTATTGACGATGAAACACAGAAATTACATCGGAATTAATTACAAAAGGCACAATGCCGACTTAAGTATATGAAGACTGACTCTTCTTACTGACTATGATTTGAACCACTCCTGTGACACTAGTTATAGATTAGGATGCTTCACTTCAGGTTTACTGTATCCCTTGGACCTTCTTGTTGACGATGAAACACAGATATTGCATCGGAATTATATACAAAAGGCACAATGCCGACTTAGGTACATGAAGACTGACTCTTCTTACTGTCTATGTTTTGAATCATTCCTGTGACACTAGTTATAGATTCCGATGCTACACTCACGGTTTACTGTATCCCTTGGACCTTCTTATTGACGATGAAACACAGAAATGGCATTGGAAGAAAATACAAAAGGCACAATGCAGACTTAAGTACAAGAAGACTGACTCTTCTTACTGACTATGCTTTTAACCATTCCTGTGACACTAGTTATAGATTCCGATGCTACACTCCAGGTTTACTGTATCCCATGGACCTTCTTATTGACGATGAAACACAGAAATTGCATCGGAATTTACGACAAAAGTCACAATGCCGACTCAAGTACAAGAAGACTGACTCTTCTCACTGACTATGTTTTGAACCATTCCTGTGTCACTAGTTAATGATTCCGATGATTCACTGCAGGTTTACTGTATCCGTGGACCTTCTTATTGACGATGAAACACAGAAATTGCATCGGAATTAAATACAAAAGGCACAATGCCGACTTAAGTACATGAAGACTGACTCTTCTTACTGACTATGATTTGAACCATTCCTGTGACACTAGTTATACATTAGGATGCTTCACTTCAGGTTTACTCTATCCCTTGGACCTTCTTGATGACGATGAAATACAGATATTGCATCGGAATTAAATACAAAAGGCACAATGCCGACTTAGGTACATGAAGACTGACTCTTCTTACTTTCTATGTTTTGAACCCTTCCTGTGACACTAGTTATAGATTCCGAAGCTACACTCCAGGTTTACTGTATCCCTTGGACCTTCTTATTGACGATGAAACACAGAAATTGCTTCGGAATTAAATACAAAATGCACAATGCCGCCTTCAGGACAAGAAGACTGACTCTTCCTACTGACTATGTTTTGAACCATTCCTGTGACACTAGTTATATATTCCGATGCTTCACTCCAGGTTTAGTGTACCCCTTGGACATTCTTATTGACGATGAAACACAGAAATTGCATCGGAATTAAATACAAAAGGCACAATGCCGACATAGGTACATGAAGACTGACTCTTCTTACTTTCTATGCTTTGAACCCTTCCTGTGACACTAGTTATAGTTTCCGAAGCTACACTCCAGGTTTACTGTAACCCTTGGACCTTCTTATTGACGATGAAACAAAGAAATTGCATCGGAATTAAATACAAAAGGCACAATGCCGACTTAAGGACAAGAAGACTGACTCTTCTTACTGACTATGCTTTGAACCATTCCTGTGACACTAGTTATAGATTCCGATGCTTCACTTCAAGTTTACTGTATCATTTGGACCTTCATGTTGACGATGAATCACAGATATTGCATCGGAATTAAATGCAAAAGGCACAATGTCGACTTCGGTACATGAAGACTGACTCTTCTTACTGTCTATGTTTTGAACAATTCCTGTGACACTAGGTATAGATTCCGATGCTACACTCCAGGTTAACAGTATCCCTTGGACCTTCTTATTGACGATGAAACACAGAAATGGCATCGGAAGAAAATACAAAATGCACAATGCCGACTTAAGTACAAGAAGACTGACTCTTCTTACTGACTATGTTTTGAACCATTCCTGAGACACTAGTTTTAGATTCCGATGCTACACTCCAGGTTTACTGTATCCCATGGACCTTCTTATTGACGATGAAAGAAAGAAATTGCATCGGAATTTAATATAAAAGTCACAATGCCGACTCAAGTACAAGAGGACTGACTCTTCTTACTGACTATGTTTTGAACCATTCCTGTGACACTAGTTATAGATTCCGATGCTTCACTTCAGGTTTACTGTATCCCTGGTCCTTCTTATTGACGATGAAACACAGAAATTACATCGGAATTAATTACAAAAGGCACAATGCCGACTTAAGTATATGAAGACTGACTCTTCTTACTGACTATGATTTGAACCATTCCTGTGACACTAGTTATAGATTAGGATGCTTCACTTCAGGTTTACTGTATCCCTTGGACCTTCTTGTTGACGATGAAACACAGATATTGCATCGGAATTATATACAAAAGGCACAATGCCGACTTAGGTACATGAAGACTGACTCTTCTTACTGTCTATGTTTTGAATCATTCCTGTGACACTAGTTATAGATTCCGATGCTACACTCACGGTTTACTGTATCCCTTGGACCTTCTTATTGTCGATGAAACACAGAAATGGCATTGGAAGAAAATACAAAAGGCACAATGCCGACTTAAGTACAAGAAGACTGACTCTTCTTACTGACTATGCTTTTAACCATTCCTGTGACACTAGTTATAGATTCCGATGCTACACTCCAGGTTTACTGTATCCCTAGGGCCTTCTTATTGACGATGAAACACAGAAATTGCATCGGAATTTACGACAAAAGTCACAATGCCGACTCAAGTACAAGAAGACTGACTCTTCTTACTGACTATGTTTTAAACCATTCCTGTGTCACTAGTTAATGATTCCCATGATTCACTGCAGGTTTACTGTATCCCTGGACCTTCTTATTGACGATGAAACACAGAAATTGCATCGGAATTAAATACAAAAGGCACAATGCCGACTTAAATACATGAAGACTGACTCTTCTTACTGACTATGATTTGAACCATTCCTGTGACACTAGTTATACATTGGGATGCTTCACTTCAGGTTTACTCTATCCCTTGGACCTTCTTGTTGACGATGAAATACAGATATTGCATCGGAATTAAATACAAAAGGCACAATGCCGACTTAGGTACATGAAGACTGACTCTTCTTACTTTCTATGTTTTGAACCCTTCCTGTGACACTAGTTATAGATTCAGAAGCTACACTCCAGGTTTACTGTATCCCTTGGACCTTCTTATTGACGATGAAACACAGAAATTGCATCGGAATTAAATACAAAATGCACAATGCCGCCTTCAGGACAAGAAGACTGACTCTTCCTACTGACTTTGTTTTGAACCATTCCTGTGACACTAGTTATATATTCCGATGCTTCACTCCAGGTTTAGTGTACCCCTTGGACATTCTTATTGACGATGAAACACAGAAATTGCATCGGAATTAAATACAAAAGGCACAATGCCGACATAGGTACATGAAGACTGTCTCTTCTTACATTCTATGTTTTGAACCCTTCCTGTGACACTAGTTATAGTTTCCGAAGCTACACTCCAGGTTTACTGTATCCCTTGGACCTTCTTATTGACGATGAAACAAAGAAATTGCATCGGAATTAAATACAAAAGGCACAATGCCGACTTAAGGACAAGAAGACTGACTCTTCTTACTGACTATGTTTGAACCATTCCTGTGACGCTAGTTATAGATTCCGATGCTTCACTTCAGGTTTACTGTATCATTTGGACCTTCATATTGACGTTGACTCACAGAAATTACATCGGAATTAAATACAAAATGCACAATGCCGACTTAAGTACAAAAAGACTGACTCCTGTTACTGACTATGTTTTGAACCATTCCTGTGACACTAGTTATGGATTCCGATGCTTCACTTCAGGTTTACTGTATCCCTTGGAGCATCTTATTGGCGATGAAACACAGAAATTGCATCGGAATTAAATACAAAAGGCACAATGACGACTTACGTACAAGGAAACTGTATCTTCTTGCTGTCTATGTTTTGAACCATTCCTGTGACACTAGTTATAGATTCCGATGCTACACTTGAGGTTTACTGTATCCCTTGGACCTCCTTATTGACGATGAAACACAGAAATTGCAGCGGAATTAAATGAAAAAGGCACAATGCCGCCTTCAGGACAAGAAGACTGACTCTTCTTGCTGACTATGTTTTGAACCATTCCTGTGACACTAGTTATAGATTCCGATGCTTCACTTCAAAATTACTGTATCCCTGGACCTTCTTATTGTTGATGAAACACAGAAATAGCATCGGAATTAAATACAAAAGGCACAATGCCGACTTAAGTACATGAAGACTGACTTTTCTTACTGACTATGATTTGAACCATTCCTGTGACACTAGTTATAGATTAGGATGCTTCAATTCAGGTTTACTGTATCCCTTGGACCTTCTTGTTGACGATGAAACACAGATAGTGCATCGGAATTAAATACAAAAGGCACAATGCCGACTTAGGTACATGAAGACTGACTCTTCTTACTGTCTATGTTTTGAACCATTCCTGTGACACTAGTTATAGATTCCGATGCTACACTCCAGGTTTACTGTATCACTTGGACCTTCTTATTGACGATGAAACACAGAAATGGCATCGGAAGAAAATACAAAAGGCACAATGCCGGCTTAGGTACAAGAGGACTGACTGTTCTTACTGACTATGTTTTGAACCATTCCTGTGACACTAGTTATAGATTCCGATGCTACACTCCAAGTTTACTGTATCCCATGGACTTTCTTATTGACGATGAAACACAGAAATTGCATCGGAATTTAATACAAAAGACACAATGCCGACTCAAGTACAAGAAGACTGACTCTTCTAACAGACTATGTTTTGAACCATTCTTGTGACACCAGTTATAGATTCCGATGCTTCACTTCAGGTTTACTGTATCCCTGGACCTTCTTATTGACTATGAAACAAAGAAATTGCATCGCAATTAAATACAAAAGGCACAATGCCGACTTAAGTACATGAAGACTGACTCTTCTCACTGACTATGTTTTGAACCTTTCGTCTGACACTAGTTATAGATTCCCATGCTTCACTTCAGGTTTACTGTATCCCGTGGACCTTCTTATTGACGATAAAACACACAAATTGCATCGGAATTAAATACAAAAAGCACAATGCCGAATAAGTACATGAAGACTGACTCTTCTTACTGACTATGCTTTGAACCATTTCTCTGACACTAGTTATAGATTCCGATGCTTCACTTCAGGTTTACTGTATCGTTTGGACCTTCTTGTTGACGATGAGACACAGAAATTGCATCGGAATTTAATACAAAAGGCACAAAGGTGACTTAAGTACATGAAGACCGACTCTTCTTACTGACTATGTTTTGAACCATTCGTGTGACACTAGTTATAGATTCCGATGCTTCACTTCAGGTTTACTGTGTCCCTTGGACCTTCTTATTGACGATGAAACACAGAAATTGCATCAGAATTAAATACAAAAGGCACAATGCCGACTTAAGTACTGTCTGTGTTTTGAAGCATTCCTGTGCCAGTAGTTATAGATTCCGATGCTTCACTCCAGGTTTAGTGTATCCCTTGGACCATCTTATTGACGATGAAACACTGAAATTGGATCGGAATGAAATAGAAAAGGCACATTGCCGACTTAAGTACAAGAAGACTCACTCTTCTTACTGACTATGTTTTGAACCAATCTTGTGACACTAGTTATAGATTCCGATGCTTCACTTCACATTTACTGTATCCCTTGGATCTTCTTTTTGACGATGAAATACAGAAATTGCATCGGAATTAAATACAAAAGGCACAATGCCAACTTAAGTACATAAAGACTGACTCTTCTTACTGACTATGTTTTGAACCATTCCTGTGCCACTAGTTATAGATTCCAATGCTACACTCTAGGTTTACTGTATCCCTTGGACCTTCTTATTGACGATGAAACACAGATATTGCATCGGAATTAAATACAAAAGGCACAATGCCGACTTAAGGAGAAGAAGATTGACTCTTCTTTCTGACTATGTTTTGAACCATTCCTGTGACACTAGTTATAGATTCCGATGCTTTACTTCAGGTTTACTATATCCCTCTGACCTTCTTATTGACGATGAAACACAGAGATAGCATGGGAATTAAATACAAAAGGCACAATGCCGACCTAAGTACAAGAAGACTGACTCTTCTTACTGTCTATGATTTGAACCACTCCATTGACACTAGTTATAGATTCCGATGCTTCACTTCAGGTGTACTGTATCCCTCTGACATTCTTATTGACGATGAAACACAGAAATTGCATCGGAATTAAATAGAAAAGACACAATGGCGACTTAAGTACAAGAAGACTGACTCTTCTTACTGTCTATGTTTCGAACCATTCCTGTGACACTAGTTACAGATTCCGATGCTTGACTTCAGTTTTACTGTATCCCTACGACCTTCTTATTCACGATGAAACACAGAAATTGTATCGGAATTAAATACGAAAGGCACAATGCCGACTTAAGGACAAGAAGACTGACTCTTCTTACTGACTATGTTTGAACCATTCCTGTGACACTAGTTATAGATTCCGGTGCTTCACTTTAGGTTGACTGTATCCCTCTGACCTTCTTATTGACGATGAAACACAGAAATGGCACCGGAATTAAATACAAAAGTCACAATGCCGACTTAAGTACATAAAGTTCGACACTTCTTAGTGACTATGTTTTGAACCATTCCTGTGACACTAGTTATGGATTCCGATGCTTCACTTCAGGTTTACTGTATCCCTTGGAGCATCTTATTGTCGATGAAACACAGTAATTGCATCGGAATTAAATACAATAGGCACAATGCCGACTTAAGTACAAGAAGACTGTATCTTCTTGCTGTCTATGTCTTGATCAATTCCTGTGACACTAGTTATAGATTCCGATTCTTCTCTTGAGGTTTACTGTATCCCTTGGACCTTCTTATTGACGATGAAACACAGAAATGGCATCGGAAGAAAATACAAAAGTCACAATGCCGACTTAAGTACAAGAAGACTGACTCTTCTTACTGACTACGTTTTGGACCATTCCTGTGAACTAGTTATAGATTCCGATGCTACACTCACGGTTTACTGTATCCCTTGGACCTTCTTATTGACGATGAAACACAGAAATGTCATTGGAAGAAAATACAAAAGGCACAATGCCGACTTAAGTACAAGAAGACTGACTCTTCTTACTGACTATGCTTTTAACCATTCCTGTGACACTAGTTATAGATTCCGATGCTACACTCCAGGTTTACTGTATCCCATGGACCTTCTTATTGATGATGAAACACAGAAATTGCATCGGAATTTACGACAAAAGTCACAATGCCGACTCAAGTGCAAGAAGACTGACTCTTCTTACTGACTATGTTTTGAACCATTCCTGTGTCACTAGTTATTGATTCCGATGATTCACTGCAGGTTTACTGTATCCCTGGACCTTCTTACTGACGATGAAACACAGAAATTGCATCGGAATTAAATACAAAAGGCACAATGCCGACTTAAGTACATGAAGACTGACTCTTCTTACTGACTATGATTTGAACCATTTCTGTGACACTAGTTATACATTAGGATGCTTCACTTCAGGTTTACTCTATACCTTGGACCTTCTTGTTGACGATGAAATACAGATATTGCATCGGAATTAAATACAAAAGGCACAATGCCGACTTAGGTACATGAAGACTGACTCTTCTTACTTTCTATGCTTTGAACCCTTCCTGTGACACTAGTTATAGATTCCGAAGCTACACTCCAGGTTTACTGTATCCCTTGGACCTTCTTATTGAGGATGAAACACAGAAATTGCTTCGGAATTAAATACAAAATGCACAATGCCGCCTTCAGGACAAGAAGACTGACTCTTCCTACTGACTATGTTTTGAACCATTCCTGTGACACTAGTTATAGATTCCGATGCTTCACTTCAGGTTTACTGTATCATTTGGACCTTCTTATTGACGATGACTCACAGAAATTACATCGGAATTAAATACAAAATGCACAATGCCGACTTAAGTACAAAAAGACTGACTCCTGTTACTGACTATGTTTTGAACCATTCCTGTGACACTAGTTATAGATTCCGATGCTTCACTTCAGGGTTACTGAATCGCTCGGACCTGCTTATTTACGATGAAACACAGAAATTGTATCAGAATTAAATACAAAAGGCACAATGGCGACTTAAGGACAAGAAGGCTGACTCTTCTTACTGACTATGTTTGAACCATTCCTGTGACCCTAGTTATAGTTTCCGATGCTTCACTTCAGGTTTACTGTATCCCTCTGACGTTCTTATTGACGATGAAACACAGAAATGGCACCGGAATTAAATACAAAAGGCACAATGCCGACATAAGTACATAAAGACCGACTCTTCTTAGTGACTATGTTTTGAACCATTCCTGTGACACTAGTTATGGATTCCGATGCTTCACTTCAGGTTTACTGTATCCCTTGGAGCATCTTATTGACGATGAAACACAGAAATTGCATCGGAATTAAATACAAAAGGCACAATGCCGACTTAAGTACAAGGAGACTGTATCTTCTTGCTGTCTATGTTTTGAACCATTCCTGTGACACTAGTTATAGATTCCGATGCTTCACTTGAGGTTTACTGTATCCCTTGGACCTTCTTATTGACGATGAAACACAGAAATTGCAGCGGAATTAAATGAAAAAAGCACAATGCCGCCTTCAGGACAAGAAGACTTACTCTTCTTACTGACTATGTTTTGAACCATTCCTGTGACACTAGTTATAGATTCCGATGCTTCACTTCAAAATTACTGTATCCCTGGACCTTCTTATTGTTGATGAAACACAGAAATTGCATCGGAATTAAATACAAAAGGCACAATGCCGACTTAAGTACATGAAGACTGACTCTCCTTACTGACTACGGATTGAACCATTCCTGTGACACTAGTTATAGATTAGGATGCTTCACTTCAGGTTTACTGTATCCCTGGGACCTTCTTGTTGACGATGAAACACAGATATTGCATCGGAATTAAATGCAAAAGGCACAATGTCGACTTCGGTACATGAAGACTGACTCTTCTTACTGTCTATGTTTTTTACATTCCTGTGACACTAGTTATAGATTCCGATGCTACACTCCAGGTTTACTGTATCCCTTGGACCTTCTTATTGACGATGCATCACAGAAATGGCATCGGAAGAAAATACAAAAGGCAAAATGCCGACTTAAGTACAAGAAGACTGACTCTTCTTACTGACTCTGTTTTGAATCATTCCTGAGACACTAGTTTTAGATTCCGATGCTACACTCCAGGTTTACTGTATCCCATGGACCTTATTATTGACGATGAAACACAGAAATAGCATCGGAATTAAATACAATAGGCACAATGCCAACTTAAGTACATGAAGACTGACTTTTCTTACTGACTATGATTTGAACCATTCCTGTGACACTAGTTATAGATTAGGATGCTTCAATTCAGGTTTACTGTATCCCTTGGACCTTCTTGTTGACGATGAAACACAGATATTGCATCGGAATTACATTCAAAAGGCACAATGGCGACTTAGGTACATGAAGACTGACTCTTCTTACTGTCTATGTTTTGACCCATTCCTGTGACACTAGTTATATATTCCGATGCTACACTCCAGGTTTACTGTATCCCTTGGACCTTCTTATTGACGATGAAACACAGAAATGGCATCGGAAGAAAATACAAAAGTCACAATGCCGACTTAAGTACAAGAAGACTGACTCTTCTTACTGACTATGTTTTGAACCATTCCTATGACACTAGTTATAGATTCCGATGCTACACTCCAGGTTAACTGTATCCCATGGACTTTCTTATTGACGATGAAACACAGAAAATGCATTGGAATTTAATACAAAAGTCACAATGCCGACTCAAGTACAAGAAGACTGACTCTTCTTACAGACTATGTTTTGAACCAGTCCTGTGACACTAGTTATAGATTCCGATGCTTCACTTCAGGTTTACTGTATCCATGGACCTTCTTATTGACTACGAAACATAGAAATAGCATCGCAATTAAATACAAAAGGCGCAATGCCGACTTAAGTACATGAAGACTGACTCTTCTCACTGACTATGATTTGAACCATTCCTGTGACACTAGTTATAGATTAGGATGCTTCACTTCAGTTTTACTGTATCCCTTGGACCTTCTTGTTGACGATGAAACACAGATAGTGCATCGGAATTAAATACAAAAGGCACAATGCCGACTTAGGTACATGAAGACTGACTCTTCTTACTGTCTATGTTTTGAACCATTCCTGTGACACTAGTTAAAGATTCCGATGCTACACTCCAGGTTTACTGTGTCACTTGGACCTTCTTATTGACGATGAAACACAGAAATGGCATCGGAAGAAAATACAAAAGGCACAATGCCGGCTTAGGTACAAGAGGACTGACTGTTCTTACTGACTATGTTTTGAACCATTCCTGTGACACTAGTTATAGATTCCGATGCTACACTCCAGGTTTACTGTATCCCATGGACTTTCTTATTGACGATGAAACACAGAAATTCCGTCGGAATTTAATACAAAAGACACAATGCCGACTCAAGTACAAGAAGACTGACTCTTCTAACAGACAATGTTTTGACCCATTTTTGTGACACTAGTTATAGATTCCGATGCTTCACTTCAGGTTTACTGTATCCCTGGACCTTCTTATTGACTATGAAACACAGAAATTGCATCGCAATTAAATACAAAAGGCACAATGCCGACTTAAGTACATGAAGACTGACTCTTCTCACTGACTATGTTTTGAACCTTTCGTCTGACACTAGTTATAGATTCCCATGCTTCACTTCAGGTTTACTGTATCCCGTGGACCTTCTTATTGACGATAAAACACACAAATTGCATCGGAAATAAATACAAAAAGCACAATGCCGAATAAGTACATGAAGACTGACTCTTCTCACTGACTATGCTTTGAACCATTTCTCTGACACTAGTTATAGATTCCGATGCTTCACTTCAGGTTTACTGTATCGTTTGGACCTTCTTGTTGACGATGAGACACAGAAATTGCATCGGAATTTAATACAAAAGGCACAATGGTGACTTAAGTACATGAAGACCGACTCTTCTTACTGAATATGTTTGAACCATTCGTGTGACACTAGTTATAGATTCCGATGCTTCACTTCAGGTTTACTGTATCCCTTGGACCTTCTTATTGACGATGAAACACAGAAATTGCATCAGAATTAAATGCAAAAGGCACAATGCCGACTTAAGTCCTGTCTGTGTTTTGAAGCATTCCTGTGCCAGTAGTTATAGATTCCGATGCTTGACTCCAGGTTTACTGTATCCCTTGGACCTTCTTATTGACGATGAAACACTGAAATTGCATCGGAATTAAATAGAAAAGGCACATTGCCGACTTAAGTACAAGAAGACTCACTCTTCTTACTGACTATGTTTTGAACCAATCTTGTGACACTAGTTATAGATTCCGATGCTTCACTTCACATTTACTGTATCCCTTGGATCTTCTTTTGGACGATGAAATACAGAAATTGCATCGGAATTAAATACAAAAGGCACAATGCCAACTTAAGTACATAAAGACTGACTCTTCTTACTGACTAAGTTTTGAACCATTCCTGTGCCACTAGTTATAGATTCCAATGCTACACTCCAGGTTTACTGTATCCCTTGGACCTTCTTATTGACGATGAAACACAGATATTGCATCGGAATTAAATACAAAAGGCACAATGCCGACTTAAGGACAAGAAGACTGACTCTTCTTACTGTCTATGTTTTGAACCATTCCTGTGACACTAGTTATATATTCCGATGCTTGACTTCAGGTTTACTGTATCCCTACGACCTTCTTATTCACGATGAAACACAGAAATTGTATCGGAATTAAATACGAAAGGCACAATGCCGACTTAAGGACAAGAAGACTGACTCTTCTTACTGACTATGTTTGAACTATTCCTGTGACACTAGTTATAGATTCCGGTGCTTCACTTTAGGTTGACTATATCCCTCTGACCTTCTTATTGACGATGAAACACAGAAATGGCACCGGAATTAAATACAAAAGGCACAATGCCGACTTAAGTACATAGAGTTCGACACTTCTTAGTGACTATGTTTTGAACCATTCCTGTGACACTAGTTATGGATTCCGATGCTTCACTTCAGGTTTACTGTATCCCTTGGAGCATCTTCTTGTCGATGAAACACAGAAATTGCATCGGAATTAAATACAATAGGCGCAATGCCGACTTAAGTACAAGAAGACTGTATCTTCTTGCTGTCTATGTCTTGATCCATTCCTGTGACACTAGTTATAGATTCCGATGCTTCACTTGAGGTTTACTGTATCCCTTGGACCTTCTTAATGACGATGAAACACAGAAATTGCAGCGGAATTAAATAAGAAAGGCACAATGCAGCCATCAGGACAAGAAGACTGACTCTTCTTACTGACTATGTTTTGAACCATTCCTGTGACACTAGTTATAGATTCCGATGCTTCACTTCAGGTTTACTGTATCCCTGGACCTTCTTATTGACGATGAAACACAGAAATTGCATCGGAATTAAATACAAAAGGCAAAATGCCGACATAAGCACATGAAGGCTGACTCTTCTTACTGACTATGATTCGAACCATTCCTGTGACACTGGTTATAGATTAGGATGCTTCACTTCAGGTTTACTGTATCCCTTGGACCTTCTTGTTGACGATGAAACACAGATATTGCATCGGAATTAAATGCAAAAGGCACAATGCTGGCTTCGGTACATGAAGACTGACTCTTCTTACTGTCTATGTTTTGAACCATTCCTGTGACACTAGTTATAGATTCCGATGCTACACTCCAGGTTTACTGTATCCCTTGGTCCTTCTTATTGACGATGAAACACAGATATGCCATCGGAAGAAAATACAAGATGCACAATGCCGACTTACGTACAGGAAGACTGACTCTTCTTACTGACTATGATTTGAACCATTCCTGTGACACTAGTTATAGATTAGGATGCTTCACTTCAGGTTTACTGTATCCCTTGTACCTACTTGTTGACGATGAAACACAGGTATTGCATCGGAATTAAATACAAAAGGCACAATGCCGACTTAGGTACATGAGGACTGACTCTTCTTACTGTCTATGTTTTGAACCATTCCTGTGACACTAGTTATAGATTCCGATGCTACACTCCAGGTTTACTGTATCCGTTGGACCTTCTTATTGCCGATGAAACACAGAAATGGCATCGGAAGAAAATACAAAAGGCACAATGCCGGCTTAAGTACAAGAAGACTGACTCTTCTGACTGACTATGTTTTGAACCATTCCTGAGACACTACATTGAGATTCCGATGCTTCACTTCAGGTTTACTGTATCCCTCTGACCATCGTATTGACGATGAAACACAGAAATTGCATCGGAATTAAATAAAAAAGTACAATGCCGACTTAAGTACAAGAAGACTGACTTTTCTTACTGACTATGTTGTGAACCATTCCTGTGACACTAGTTATATATTCCGATGCTTCACTCCAGGTTTAGTGTACCCCTTGGACCTTCTTATTGACGATGAAACACAGAAATTGCATCGGAATTAAATACAAAATGCACAATGCCGACTTAGGTACGTGAAGACTGACTCTTCTTACTTACTATGCTTTGAACCGTTCCTGTGACACTAGTTATAGATTCCGAAGCTACATTCCAGGTTTACTGTATCCCTTGGACCTTCTTATTGACGATGAAACACAGAAATTGCATCGGAATTAAATACAAAAAGCACAATGCCGATTTAAGGACAAGAAGACTGACTCTTCTTACTGACTAAGTTTTGAACCATTCCTGTGACACTAGTTATAGATTCCGATGCTTCACTTCAGGTTTACTGTATCCCTGGACCTTCTTATTGACGATGAAACACAGAAATTGCATCGGAATTAAATACAAAATGCACAATGCCGACTGAAGTACATGAAGACTGACTCTTCTTACTGACTATGATTTGAACCATTCCTGTGACACTAGTTATAGATTAGGATGCTTCACTTCAGGTTTACTGTATCCCTTGGACTTTCTTGTTGACGATGAAACACAGATATGGCATCGGAATTAAATGCGAAAGGCACAATGCCGACTTAAGTACAAGAAGACAGACTCTTCTTACTGACTATGTTTTGAACCATTCCTGTGACACTAGTTATAGTTACCGATGCTTCACTTCAGGTTTACTATATCCCTCTGACCTTCTTATTGCCGATGAAACACAGAGATAGCATGGGAATTAAATACAAAAGGCACAATGCCGACTTAAGTACAGGAAGACTGTATCTCATTACTGTCTATGCGTTGAACCATTCCTGTGACACTAGTTATAGATTCCGATGCTTCTCTCCAGTTTTACTGTATCCCTTAGACCTTCTTATTGACGATGGAACACAGAAATTGCATCAGAATTACATACAAGAGGCACAATGCCGACTTAAGTATAAGAAGACAGACTATTCTTACTGACTATGATTTGAACCATTCCTGTGACACTAGTTATAGATTCCGATGCTTCACTTCAGGTTTACTATATCCCTCTCACCTTCTTATTGACGATGAAACACAGAAATGGCAAGGGAATTAAATACAAAAGGCACAATACCGACCTAAGTACAAGAAGACTGACTCTTCTTACTGTCTATGGTTTGAACCACTCCATTGACACTAGTTATAGATTCCGATGCTTTACTTCAGGTGTACTGTATCCCTCTGACATTCTTATTGACGATGAAACACAGAAATTGCATCGGAATTAAATAGAAAAGACACAATGGCGACTTAAGTACAAGAAGACTGACTCTTCTTACTGTCTATGCTTTGAATCATTCCTGTGACACTAGTTATACATTCCGATGCTTGACTTCAGGTTTACTGTATCCCTACGACCTTCTTATTCACGATGAAACACAGAAATTGTATCGGAATTAAATACTAAAGGCACAATGCCGACTTAAGGACAAGAAGACTGACTCCTCTTACTGACTATGTTTGAACCATTCCTGTGACACTAGTTGTAGATTCCGGTGCTTCACTTTAGGTTGCCTGTATCCCTCTGACCTTCTTATTGACGATGAAACACAGAAATGGCACCGGAATTAAATTCAAAAGGCACAATGCCGACTTAAGTACGTAAAGTTCGACACTTCTTAGTGACTATGTTTTGAACCATTCCTGTGACACTAGTTATGGATTCCGATGCTTCACTTCAGGTTTACTGTATCCCTTGGAGCATCTTATTGTCGATGAAACACAGAAATTGCATCGGAATTAAATACAATAGGCACAATGCCGACTTAAGTACAAGAAGACTGTATCTTCTTGCTGTCTATGTCTTGATCCATTCCTGTGACACTAGTTATAGATTCCGATGCTTCACTTGAGGTTTACTGTATCCCTTGGACCATCTTATTGACGATGAAACACAGAAATTGCTGCGGAATTAAATAAAAAAGGCACAATGCCGCCATCAGGACAAGAAGACTGACTCTTCTTACTGACTATGTTTTGAACCATTCCTGTGACACTACTTATAGATTCCGATGCTTCACTTCAGGTTTACTGTATCCCTGGACCTTCTTATTGACGATGAAACACAGAAATTGCATCGGAATTAAATACAAAAGGCAAAATGCCGACATAAGTACATGAAGACTGACTCTTCTTACTGACTATGATTTGAACCATTCCTGTGACACTAGTTATAGATTAGGATGCTTCACTTCAGATTTACTGTATCCCTTGGACCTTCTTGTTGACGATGAAACACAGATATTGCATCGGAATTAAATGCAAAAGGCACAATGCTGGCTTCGGTACATGAAGACTGACTCTTCTTACTGTCTATGTTTTGAACCATTCCTGTGACACTAGTTATAGATTCCGATGCTACACTCCAGGTTTACTGTATCCCTTGGACCTTCTTATTGACGATGAAACACAGATATGGCATCGCAAGAAAATACAAAAAGCACAATGCCGACTTACGTACAAGAAGACTAACTCTTCTTACTGACTATGTTTGAACCATTCCTGAGACACTAGTTTTAGATTCCGATGCTACACTTCAGGTTTACTGTATCCCTCTGACCATCGTATTGACGATGAAACACAGAAATTGCATCGGAATTAAATAAAAAAGTACAATGCCGACTTAAGTACAAGAAGACTGACTTTTCTTACTGACTATGTTGAGAACCATTCCTATGACACTAGTTATATATTCCGATGCTTCACTCCAGGTTTAGTGTACCCCTTGGACCTTCTTATTGACGATGAAACACAGAAATTGCATCGGAATTAAATACAAAATGCACAATGCCGACTTAGGTACATGAAGACTGACTCTTCTTACTTACTATGCTTTCAACCGTTCCTGTGACACTAGTTATAGATTCCGAAGCTACATTCCAGGTTTACTGTATCCCTTGGACCTTCTTATTGACGATGAAACACAGAAATTGCATCGGAATTAAATACAAAAGGCACAATGCCGACTTAAGGACAAGAAGACTGACTCTTCTTACTGACTAAGTTTTGAACCATTCCTGTGACACTAGTTATAGATTCCGATGCTTCACTTCAGGTTTACTGTATCCCTGGACCTTCTTATTGACGATGAAACACAGAAATTGCATCGGAATTAAATACAAAATGCACAATGCCGACTGAAGTACATGAAGACTGACTCTTCTTACTGACTATGATTTGAACCATTCCTGTGACACTAGTTATAGATTAGGATGCTTCACTTCAGGTTTACTGTATCCCTTGGACTTTCTTGTTGACGATGAAACACAGATATGGCATCGGGATTAAATGCGAAAGGCACAATGCCGACTAAAGTACAAGAAGACAGACTCTTCTTACTGACTATGTTTTGAACCATTCCTGTGACACTAGTTATAGTTACCGATGCTTCACTTCAGGTTTACTATATCCCTCTGACCTTCTTATTGACGATGAAACACAGAGATAGCATGGGAATTAAATACAAAAGGCACAATGCCGACTTAAGTACAGGAAGACTGCATCTCATTACTGTCTATGCGTTGAACCATTCCTGTGACACTAGTTATAGAATCCGATGCTTTTCTCCAGTTTTACTGTATCCCTTAGACCTTCTTATTGACGATGGAACACAGAAATTGCATCGGAATTAAATACAAGAGGAACAATGCCGACTTAAGTACAAGAAGACAGACTCTTCTTACTGACTATGTTTTGAACCATTCCTGTGACACTAGTTATAGATTCCGATGCTTCACTTCAGGTTTATTGTATCCCTCTGACCTTCTTATTGACGATGAAACACAGAAATGGCAAGGGAATTAGATACAAAAGGCACAATGCCGACCTAAGTACAAGAAGACTGGCTCTTCTTACTGTCTATGATTTGAACCACTCCATTGACACTAGTTATAGATTCCGATGCTTCACTTCAGGTGTACTGCATCCCTCTGACATTCTTATTGACGATGAAACACAGAAATTGCATCGGAATTAAATAGAAAAGACACAATGGCGACTTAAGTACAAGAAGACTGACTCTTCTTACTGTCTATGCTTTGAACCATTCCTGTGACACTACTTATATATTCCGATGCTTGACTTCAGGTTTACTGTATCCCTACGACCTTCTTATTCACGATGAAACACAGAAATTGTATCGGAATTAAATACGAAAGGCACAATGCCGACTTAAGGACAAGAAGACTGACTCTTCTTACTGACTATGTTTGAAATATTCCTGTGACACTAGTTATAGATTCCGGTGCTTCACTTTAGGTTGACTGTATCCCTCTGACCTTCTTATTGACGAAGAAATACAGAAATGGCACCGGAATTAAATACAAAAGGCACAATGCCGACTTAAGTACATAAAGTTCGACACTTCTTAGTGACTATGTTTTGAACCATTCCTGTGACACTAGTTATGGATTCCGTTGCTTCACTTCAGGTTTACTGTATCCCTTGGAGCATCTTATTGTCGATGAAACACAGAAATTGCATCGGAATTAAATACAATAGGCACAATGCCGACTTAAGTACAAGAAGACTGTATCTTCTTGCTGTCTATGTCTTGATCCATTCCTGTGACACTAGTTATAGATTCCGATGCTTCACTTGAGGTTTACTGTATCCCTTGGACCATCTTATTGACGATGAAACACAGAAATTGCAGCGGAATTAAAGAAAAAAGGCACAATGCCGCCGTCAGGACAAGAAGACTGACTCTTCTTACTGACTATGTTTTGAACCATTCCTGTGACACTAGTTATAGATTCCGATGCTTCACTTCAGGTTTACTGTATCCCTGGACCTTCTTATTGACGATGAAACACAGAAATTGCATCGGAATTAAATACAAAAGGCAAAATGCCGACATAAGTACATGAAGACTGACTCTTCTTACTGACTATGATTTGAACCATTCCTGTGACACTAGTTATAGATTAGGATGCTTCACTTCAGGTTTACTGTATCCCTTGGACCTTCTTGTTGACGATGAAACACAGATATTGCATCGGAATTAAATGCAAAAGGCACAATGCTGGCTTCGGTACATGAAGACTGACTCTTCTTACTGTCTATGTTTTGAACCATTCCTGTGACACTAGTTATAGATTCCGATGCTACACTCCAGGTTTACTGTATCCCTTGGACCTTCTTATTGACGATGAAACACAGATATGGCATCGGAAGAAAATACAAAAAGCACAATGCCGACTTACGTACAAGAAGACTAACTCTTCTTACTGACTATGTTTTGAACCATTCCTGAGACACTAGTTTTAGATTCCGATGCTACACTTCAGGTTTACTGTATCCCTCTGACCATCGTATTGACGATGAAACACAGAAATTGCATCGGAATTAAATAAAAAAGTACAATGCCGACTTAAGTACAAGAAGACTGACTTTTCTTACTGACCATGTTGAGAACCATTCCTATGACACTAGTTATATATTCCGATGCTTCACTCCAGGTTTAGTGTACCCCTTGGACCTTCTTATTGACGATGAAACACAGAAATTGCATCGGAATTAAATACAAAATGCACAATGCCGACTTAGGTACATGAAGACTGACTCTTCTTACTTACTATGCTTTCAACCGTTCCTGTGACACTAGTTATAGATTCCGAAGCTACATTCCAGGTTTACTGTATCCCTTGGACCTTCTTATCGACGATGAAACACAGAAATTGCATCGGAATTAAATACAAAAGGCACAATGCCGACTTAAGGACAAGAAGACTGACTCTTCTTACTGACTAAGTTTTGAACCATTCCTGTGACACTAGTTATAGATTCCGATGCTTCACTTCAGGTTTACTGTATCCCTGGACCTTCTTATTGACGATGAAACACAGAAATTGCATCGGAATTAAATACAAAATGCACAATGCCGACTGAAGTACATGAAGACTGACTCTTCTTACTGACTATGATTTGAACCATTCCTGTGACACTAGTTATAGATTAGGATGCTTCACTTCAGGTTTACTGTATCCCTTGGACTTTCTTGTTGACGATGAAACACAGATATGGCATCGGAATTAAATGCGAAAGGCACAATGCCGACTAAAGTACAAGAAGACAGACTGTTCTTACTGACTATGTTTTGAACCATTCCTGTGACACTAGTTATAGTTACCGATGCTTCACTTCAGGTTTACTATATCCCTCTGACCTTCTTATTGACGATGAAACACAGAGATAGCATGGGAATTAAATACAAAAGGCACAATGCCGACTTAAGTACAGGAAGACTGCATCTCATTACTGTCTATGCGTTGAACCATTCCTGTGACACTAGTTATAGAATCCGATGCTTTTCTCCAGTTTTACTGTATCCCTTAGACCTTCTTATTGACGATGGAACACAGAAATTGCATCGGAATTAAATACAAGAGGAACAATGCCGACTTAAGTACAAGAAGACAGACTCTTCTTACTGACTATGTTTTGAACCATTCCTGTGACACTAGTTATAGATTCCGATGCTTCACTTCAGGTTTATTGTATCCCTCTGACCTTCTTATTGACGATGAAACACAGAAATGGCAAGGGAATTAAATACAAAAGGCACAATGCCGACCTAAGTACAAGAAGACTGGCTCTTCTTACAGTCTATGATTTGAACCACTCCATTGACACTAGTTATAGATTCCGATGCTTCACTTCAGGTGTACTGCATCCCTCTGACATTCTTATTGACGATGAAACACAGAAATTGCATCGGAATTAAATAGAAAAGACACAATGGCGACTTAAGTACAAGAAGACTGACTCTTCTTACTGTCTATGCTTTGAACCATTCCTGTGACACTACTTATATATTCCGATGCTTGACTTCAGGTTTACTGTATCCCTACGACCTTCTTATTCACGATGAAACACAGAAATTGTATCGGAATTAAATACGAAAGGCACAATGCCGACTTAAGGACAAGAAGACTGACTCTTCTTACTGACTATGTTTGAAATATTCCTGTGACACTAGTTATAGATTCCGGTGCTTCACTTTAGGTTGACTGTATCCCTCTGACCTTCTTATTGACGAAGAAATACAGAAATGGCACCGGAATTAAATACAAAAGGCACAATGCCGACTTAAGTACATAAAGTTCGACACTTCTTAGTGACTATGTTTTGAACCATTCCTGTGACACTAGTTATGGATTCCGTTGCTTCACTTCAGGTTTACTGTATCCCTTGGAGCATCTTATTGTCGATGAAACACAGAAATTGCATCGGAATTAAATACAATAGGCACAATGCCGACTTAAGTACAAGAAGACTGTATCTTCTTGCTGTCTATGTCTTGATCCATTCCTGTGACACTAGTTACAGATTCCGATGCTTCACTTGAGGTTTACTGTATCCCTTGGACCATCTTATTGACGATGAAACACAGAAATTGCAGCGGAATTAAAGAAAAAAGGCACAATGCCGCCGTCAGGACAAGAAGACTGACTCTTCTTACTGACTATGTTTTGAACCATTCCTGTGACACTAGTTATAGATTCCGATGCTTCACTTCAGGTTTACTGTATCCCTGGACCTTCTTATTGACGATGAAACACAGAAATTGCATCGGAATTAAATACAAAAGGCAAAATGCCGACATAAGTACATGAAGACTGACTCTTCTTACTGACTATGATTTGAACCATTCCTGTGACACTAGTTATAGATTAGGATGCTTCACTTCAGGTTTACTGTATCCCTTGGACCTTCTTGTTGACGATGAAACACAGATATTGCATCGGAATTAAATGCAAAAGGCACAATGCTGGCTTCGGTACATGAAGACTGACTCTTCTTACTGTCTATGTTTTGAACCATTCCTGTGACACTAGTTATAGATTCCGATGCTACACTCCAGGTTTACTGTATCCCTTGGACCTTCTTATTGACGATGAAACACAGATATGGCATCGGAAGAAAATACAAAAAGCACAATGCCGACTTACGTACAAGAAGACTAACTCTTCTTACTGACTATGTTTTGAACCATTCCTGAGACACTAGTTTTAGATTCCGATGCTACACTTCAGGTTTACTGTATCCCTCTGACCATCGTATTGACGATGAAACACAGAAATTGCATCGGAATTAAATAAAAAAGTACAATGCCGACTTAAGTACAAGAAGACTGACTTTTCTTACTGACCATGTTGAGAACCATTCCTATGACACTAGTTATATATTCCGATGCTTCACTCCAGGTTTAGTGTACCCCTTGGACCTTCTTATTGACGATGAAACACAGAAATTGCATCGGAATTAAATACAAAATGCACAATGCCGACTTAGGTACATGAAGACTGACTCTTCTTACTTACTATGCTTTCAACCGTTCCTGTGACACTAGTTATAGATTCCGAAGCTACATTCCAGGTTTACTGTATCCCTTGGACCTTCTTATCGACGATGAAACACAGAAATTGCATCGGAATTAAATACAAAAGGCACAATGCCGACTTAAGGACAAGAAGACTGACTCTTCTTACTGACTAAGTTTTGAACCATTCCTGTGACACTAGTTATAGATTCCGATGCTTCACTTCAGGTTTACTGTATCCCTGGACCTTCTTATTGACGATGAAACACAGAAATTGCATCGGAATTAAATACAAAATGCACAATGCCGACTGAAGTACATGAAGACTGACTCTTCTTACTGACTATGATTTGAACCATTCCTGTGACACTAGTTATAGATTAGGATGCTTCACTTCAGGTTTACTGTATCCCTTGGACTTTCTTGTTGACGATGAAACACAGATATGGCATCGGAATTAAATGCGAAAGGCACAATGCCGACTAAAGTACAAGAAGACAGACTGTTCTTACTGACTATGTTTTGAACCATTCCTGTGACACTAGTTATAGTTACCGATGCTTCACTTCAGGTTTACTATATCCCTCTGACCTTCTTATTGACGATGAAACACAGAGATAGCATGGGAATTAAATACAAAAGGCACAATGCCGACTTAAGTACAGGAAGACTGCATCTCATTACTGTCTATGCGTTGAACCATTCCTGTGACACTAGTTATAGAATCCGATGCTTTTCTCCAGTTTTACTGTATCCCTTAGACCTTCTTATTGACGATGGAACACAGAAATTGCATCGGAATTAAATACAAGAGGAACAATGCCGACTTAAGTACAAGAAGACAGACTCTTCTTACTGACTATGTTTTGAACCATTCCTGTGACACTAGTTATAGATTCCGATGCTTCACTTCAGGTTTATTGTATCCCTCTGACCTTCTTATTGACGATGAAACACAGAAATGGCAAGGGAATTAAATACAAAAGGCACAATGCCGACCTAAGTACAAGAAGACTGGCTCTTCTTACAGTCTATGATTTGAACCACTCCATTGACACTAGTTATAGATTCCGATGCTTCACTTCAGGTGTACTGCATCCCTCTGACATTCTTATTGACGATGAAACACAGAAATTGCATCGGAATTAAATAGAAAAGACACAATGGCGACTTAAGTACAAGAAGACTGACTCTTCTTACTGTCTATGCTTTGAACCATTCCTGTGACACTACTTATATATTCCGATGCTTGACTTCAGGTTTACTGTATCCCTACGACCTTCTTATTCACGATGAAACACAGAAATTGTATCGGAATTAAATACGAAAGGCACAATACCGACTTAAGGACAAGAAGACTGACTCTTCTTACTGACTATGTTTGAAATATTCCTGTGACACTAGTTATAGATTCCGGTGCTTCACTTTAGGTTGACTGTATCCCTCTGACCTTCTTATTGACGAAGAAATACAGAAATGGCACCGGAATTAAATACAAAAGGCACAATGCCGACTTAAGTACATAAAGTTCGACACTTCTTAGTGACTATGTTTTGAACCATTCCTGTGACACTAGTTATGGATTCCGATGCTTCACTTCAGGTTTACTGTATCCCTTGGAGCATCTTATTGTCGATGAAACACAGAAATTGCATCGGAATTAAATACAATAGGCACAATGCCGACTTAAGTACAAGAAGACTGTATCTTCTTGCTGTCTATGTCTTGATCCATTCCTGTGACACTAGTTATAGATTCCGATGCTTCACTTGAGGTTTACTGTATCCCTTGGACCATCTTATTGACGATGAAACACAGAAATTGCAGCGGAATTAAATAAAAAAGGCACAATGCCGCCGTCAGGACAAGAAGACTGACTCTTCTTACTGACTATGTTTTGAACCATTCCTGTGACACTAGTTATAGATTCCGATGCTTCACTTCAGGTTTACTGTATCCCTGGACCTTCTTATTGACGATGAAACACAGAAATTGCATCGGAATTAAATACAAAAGGCAAAATGCCGACAGAAGTACATGAAGACTGACTCTTCTTACTGACTATGATTTGAACCATTCCTGTGACACTAGTTATAGATTAGGATGCTTCACTTCAGGTTTACTGTATCCCTTGGACCTTCTTGTTGACGATGAAACACAGATATTGCATCGGAATTAAATGCAAAAGGCACAATGCTGGCTTCGGTACATGAAGACTGACTCTTCTTACTGTCTATGTTTTGAACCATTCCTGTGACACTAGTTATAGATTCCGATGCTACACTCCAGGTTTACTGTATCCCTTGGACCTTCTTATTGACGATGAAACACAGATATGGCATCGGAAGAAAATACAAAAAGCACAATGCCGACTTACGTACAAGAAGACTAACTCTTCTTACTGACTATGTTTTGAACCATTCCTGAGACACTAGTTTTAGATTCCGATGCTACACTTCAGGTTTACTGTATCCCTCTGACCATCGTATTGACGATGAAACACAGAAATTGCATCGGAATTAAATAAAAAAGTACAATGCCGACTTAAGTACAAGAAGACTGACTTTTCTTACTGACTATGTTGAGAACCATTCCTATGACACTAGTTATATATTCCGATGCTTCACTCCAGGTTTAGTGTACCCCTTGGACCTTCTTATTGACGATGAAACACAGAAATTGCATCGGAATTAAATACAAAATGCACAATGCCGACTTAGGTACATGAAGACTGACTCTTCTTACTTACTATGCTTTCAACCGTTCCTGTGACACTAGTTATAGATTCCGAAGCTACATTCCAGGTTTACTGTATCCCTTCGACCTTCTTATTGACGATGAAACACAGAAATTGCATCGGAATTAAATACAAAAGGCACAATGCCGACTTAAGGACAAGAAGACTGACTCTTCCTACTGACTAAGTTTTGAACCATTCCTGTGACACTAGTTATAGATTCCGATGCTTCACTTCAGGTTTACTGTATCCCTGGACCTTCTTATTGACGATGAAACACAGAAATTGCATCGGAATTAAATACAAAATGCACAATGCCGACTGAAGTACATGAAGACTGACTCTTCTTACTGACTATGATTTGAACCATTCCTGTGACACTAGTTATAGATTAGGATGCTTCACTTCAGGTTTACTGTATCCCTTGGACTTTCTTGTTGACGATGAAACACAGATATGGCATCGGAATTAAATGCGAAAGGCACAATGCCGACTAAAGTACAAGAAGACAGACTCTTCTTACTGACTATGTTTTGAACCATTCCTGTGACACTAGTTATAGTTACCGATGCTTCACTTCAGGTTTACTATATCCCTCTGACCTTCTTATTGACGATGAAACACAGAGATAGCATGGGAATTAAATACAAAAGGCACAATGCCGACTTAAGTACAGGAAGACTGCATCTCATTACTGTCTATGCGTTGAACCATTCCTGTGACACTAGTTATAGAATCCGATGCTTTTCTCCAGTTTTACTGTATCCCTTAGACCTTCTTATTGACGATGGAACACAGAAATTGCATCGGAATTAAATACAAGAGGCACAATGCCGACTTAAGTACAAGAAGACAGACTCTTCTTACTGACTATGTTTTGAACCATTCCTGTGACACTAGTTATAGATTCCGATGCTTCACTTCAGGTTTATTGTATCCCTCTGACCTTCTTATTGACGATGAAACACAGAAATGGCAAGGGAATTAAATACAAAAAGCACAATGCCGACCTAAGTACAAGAAGACTGGCTCTTCTTACTGTCTATGATTTGAACCACTCCATTGACACTAGTTATAGATTCCGATGCTTCACTTCAGGTGTACTGTATCCCTCTGACATTCTTATTGACGATGAAACACAGAAATTGCATCGGAATTAAATAGAAAAGACACAATGGCGACTTAAGTACAAGAAGACTGACTCTTCTTACTGTCTATGCTTTGAACCATTCCTGTGACACTACTTATATATTCCGATGCTTGACTTCAGGTTTACTGTATCCCTACGACCTTCTTATTCACGATGAAACACAGAAATTGTATCGGAATTAAATACGAAAGGCACAATGCCGACTTAAGGACAAGAAGACTGACTCTTCTTACTGACTATGTTTGAAATATTCCTGTGACACTAGTTATAGATTCCGGTGCTTCACTTTAGGTTGACTGTATCCCTCTGACCTTCTTATTGACGAAGAAATACAGAAATGGCACCGGAATTAAATACAAAAGGCACAATGCCGACTTAAGTACATAAAGTTCGACACTTCTTAGTGACTATGTTTTGAACCATTCCTGTGACACTAGTTATGGATTCCGATGCTTCACTTCAGGTTTACTGTATCCCTTGGAGCATCTTCTTGTCGATGAAACACAGAAATTGCATCGGAATTGAATACAATAGTCTCAATGCCGACTGAAGTACAAGAAGACTGTATCTTCTTGTTGTCTATGTCTTGATCCATTCCTGTGACACTAGTTATAGATTCCGATGCTTCACTTGAGGTTTACTGTATCCCTTGGACCTTCTTAATGACGATGAAACACAGAAATTGCAGCGGAAATAAATATAAAAGGCACAATGCCGCCATCAGGACAAGAAGACTGACTCTTCTTACTGACTATGTTTTGAACCATTCCTGTGACACTAGTTATAGATTCCGATGCTTCACTTCAGGTTTACTGTATCCCTGGACCTTCTTATTGACGATGAAACACAGAAATTGCATCGGAATTAAATACAAAAGGCAAAATGCCGACATAAGTACATGAAGACTGACTCTTCTTACTGACTATGATTTGAACCATTCCTGTGACACTAGTTATAGATTAGGATGCTTCACTTCAGGTTTACTGTATCCCTTGGACCTTCTTGTTGACGATGAAACACAGATATTGCATCGGAATTAAATGCAAAAGGCACAATGCTGGCTTCGGTACATGAAGACTGACTCTTCTTACTGTCTATGTTTTGAACCATTCCTGTGACTCTAGTTATAGTTTCCGATGCTACACTCCAGGTTTACTGTATCCCTTGGACCTTCTTATTGACGATGAAACACAGATATGGCATCGGAAGAAAATACAAGAAGCACAATGCCGACTTACGTACAAGAAGACTGACTCTTCTTACTGACTATGTTTTGAACCATTCCTGAGACACTAGTTTTAGATTCCGATGCTACACTCCAGGTTTACTGTATCCCATGGACCTTCTTATTGACGATGAAACACAGAAATTGCATCGGAATTTAATACAAAAGTTACAATGCCGACTCAAGTACAAGAAGACTGACTCTTCTTACTGACTATGTTTCGAACCATTCCTATGAAACTAGTTATAGATTCCGATGCTTCACTTCAGGTTTACTGTATCGCTGGACCTTCTTATTGACGATGAAACACAGAAATTGCATCGGAATTAAATGCAAAAGGCACAATGCCGACTTAAGTACATGAAGACTGACTCTTCTTACTGACTATGATTTGAACCATTCCTGTGACACTAGTTATAGATTAGGATGCTTCACTTCAGGTTTACTGTATCCCTTGTACCGACTTGTTGACGATGAAACACAGGTATTGCATCGGAATTAAATACTAAAGGCACAATGCCGACTTAGGTACATGAGGACTGACTCTTCTTACTGTCTATGTTTTGAACCATTCCTGTGACACTAGTTATAGATTCCGATGCTACACTCCAGGTTTACTGTATCCCTTGAACCTTCTTATTGCCGATGAAACACAGAAATGGCATCGGAAGAAAATACAAAAGGCACAATGCCGGCTTAAGTACAAGAAGACTGACTCTTCTGACTGACTATGTTTTGAACCATTCCTGAGACACTAGTTTGAGATTCCGATGCTTCACTTCAGGTTTACTGTATCCCTCTGACCATCGTATTGACGATGAAACACAGAAATTGCATCGGAATTAAATAAAAAAGTACAATGCCGACTTAAGTACAAGAAGACTGACTTTTCTTACTGACTATGTTGTGAACCATTCCTGTGACACTAGTTATATATTCCGATGCTTCACTCCAGGTTTAGTGTACCCCTTGGACCTTCTTATTGACGATGAAACATAGAAATTGCATCGGAATTAAATACAAAATGCACAATGCCGACTTAGGTACATGAAGACTGACTCTTCTTACTTACTATGCTTTGAACCGTTCCTGTGACACTAGTTATAGATTCCGAAGCTACATTCCAGGTTTACTGTATCCCTTGGACCTTCTTATTGACGATGAAACACAGAAATTGCATCGGAATTAAATACAAAAAGCACAATGCCGATTTAAGGACAAGAAGACTGACTCTTCTTACTGACTAAGTTTTCAACCATTCCTGTGACACTAGTTATAGATTCCGATGCTTCACTTCAGGTTTACTGTATCCCTGGACCTTCTTATTGACGATGAAACACAGAAATTGCATCGGAATTAAATACAAAATGCACAATGCCGAGTGAAGTACATGAAGACTGACTCTTCTTACAGACTATGTTTTGAACCAGTCCTGTGACACTAGTTATAGATTAGGATGCTTCACTTCAGGTTTACTGTATCCCTTGGACTTTCTTGTTGACGATGAAACACAGATATGGCATCGGAATTGAATGCGAAAGGCACAATGCCGACTTAAGTACAAGAAGACAGACTCCTCTTACTGACTATGTTTTGAACCATTCCTGTGACACTAGTTATAGTTACCGATGCTTCACTTCAGGTTTACTATATCCCTCTGACCTTCTTATTGACGATGAAACACAGAGATAGCATGGGAATTAAATACAAAAGGCACAATGCCGACTTAAGTACAGGAAGACTGTATCTCATTACTGTCTATGCGTTGAACCATTCCTGTGACACTAGTTATAGATTCCGATGCTTCTCTCCAGTTTCACTGTATCCCTTAGACCTTCTTATTGACGATGGAACACAGAAATTGCATCAGAATTAAATACATGAGGCACAATGCCGACTTAAGTACAAGAAGACAGACTCTTCTTACTGACTATGTTTTGAACCATTCCTGTGACACTAGTTATAGATTCCGATGCTTCACTTCAGGTTTATTGTATCCCTCTCACCTTCTTATTGACGATGAAACACAGAAATGGCAAGGGAATTAAATACAAAAGGCACAATGCCGACCTAAGTACAAGAAGACTGACTCTTCTTACTGTCTATGGTTTGAACCACTCCATTGACACTAGTTATAGATTCCGATGCTTTATTTCAGGTGTACTGTATCCCTCTGACATTCTTATTGACGATGAAACGCAGAAATTGCATCGGAATTAAATAGAAAAGACACAATGGCGACTTAAGTTCAAGAAGACTGACTCTTCTTACTGTCTATGTTTTGAACCATTCCTGTGACACTAGTTATAGATTCCGATGCTTGACTTCAGGTTTACTGTATCCCTACGACCTTCTTATTCACGATGAAACACAGAAATTGTATCGGAATTAAATACAAAAGGCACAATGCCGACTTAAGTACATAAAGTTCGACACTTCTTAGTGACTATGTTTTGAACCATTCCTGTGACACTAGTTATGGATTCCGATGCTTCACTTCAGGTTTACTGTATCCCTTGGAGCATCTTATTGTCGATGAAACACAGAAATTGCATCGGAATTAAATACAATAGGCACAATGCCGACTTAAGTACAAGAAGACTGTATCTTCTTGCTGTCTATGTCTTGATCCATTCCTGAGACACTAGTTATAGATTCCGATGCTTCACTTGAGGTTTACTGTATCCCTTGGACCTTCTTATTGACGATGAAACACAGAAATTGCAGCGGAATTAAATAAAAAAGGCACAATGCCGCCATCAGGACCAGAAGACTGACTCTTATTACTGACTATGTTTTGAACCATTCCTGTGACACTAGTTATAGATTCCGATGCTTCACTTCAGGTTTACTGTATCCCTGGACCTTCTTATTGACGATGAAACACAGAAATTGCATCGGAATTAAATACAAAAGGCAAAATGCCGACATAAGTACATGAAGACACTCTTCTTACTGACTATGATTTGAACCATTCCTGTGACACTAGTTATAGATTAGGATGCTTCACTTCAGGTTTACTGTATCCCTTGGACCTTCTTGTTGACGATGAAACACAGATATTGCATCGGAATTAAATGCAAAAGGCACAATGCTGGCTTCGGTACATGAAGACTGACTCTTCTTACTGTCTATGTTTTGAACCATTCCTGTGACACTAGTTATAGATTCCGATGCTACACTCCAGGTTTACTGTATCCCTTGGACCTTCTTATTGACGATGAAACACAGATATGGCATCGGAAGAAAATACAAAAAGCACAATGCCGACTTACGTACAAGAAGACTGACTCTTCTTACTGACTATGTTTTGAACCATTCCTGAGACACTAGATTTAGATTCCGATGCTACACTTCAGGTTTACTGTATCCCTCTGACCATCTTATTGACGAAGAAACACAGAAATTGCATCGGAATTAAATAAAAAAGTACAATGCCGACTTAAGTACAAGAAGACTGACTTTTCTTACTGACTATGTTGAGAACCATTCCTGTGACACTAGTTATATATTCCGATGCTTCACTCCAGGTTTAGTGTACCCCTTGGACCTTCTTATTGACGATGAAACACAGAAATTGCATCGGAATTAAATACAAAATGCACAATGCCGACTTAGGTACATGAAGACTGACTCTTCTTACTTACTATGCTTTGAACCGTTCCTGTGACACTAGTTATAGATTCCGAAACTACATTCCAGGTTTACTGTATCCCTTGGACCTTCTTATTGACGATGAAACACAGAAATTGCATCGGAATTAAATACAAAAGGCACAATGCCGACTTAAGGACAAGAAGACTGACTCTTCTTACTGACTAAGTTTTGAACCATTCCTGTGACACTAGTTATAGATTCCGATGCTTCACTTCAGGTTTACTGTATCCCTGGACCTTCTTATTGACGATGAAACACAGAAATTGCATCGGAATTAAATACAAAATGTACAATGCCGACTGAAGTACATGAAGACTGACTCTTCTTACTGACTATGATTTGAACCATTCCTGTGACACTAGTTATAGATTAGGACGCTTCACTTCAGGTTTACTGTATCCCTTGGACTTTCTTGTTGACGATGAAACACAGATATGGCATCGGAATTAAATGCGAAAGGCACAATGCCGACTTAAGTACAAGAAGACAGACTCTTCTTACTGACTATGTTTTGAACCATTCCTGTGACACTAGTTATAGTTACCGATGCTTCACTTCAGGTTTACTATATCCCTCTGACCTTCGTATTGACGATGAAACACAGAGATAGCATGGGAATTAAATACAAAAGGCACAATGCCGACTTAAGTACAGGAAGACTGTATCTCATTACTGTCTATGCGTTGAACCATTCCTGTGACACTAGTTATAGATTCCGATGCTTCTCTCCAGTTTTACTGTATCCCTTAGACCTTCTTATTGACGATGGAACACAGAAATTGCATCAGAATTAAATACAAGAGGCACAATGCCGACTTAAGTACAAGAAGACAGACTCTTCTTACTGTCTATGTTTGAACCACTCCATTGACACTAGTTATAGGTTCCGATGCTTCACTTCAGGTGTACTGTATCCCTCTGACATTCTTATTGACGATGAAACACAGAAATTGCATCGGAATTAAATAGAAAAGACACAATGGCAAATTAAGTACAAGAAGACTGACTCTTCTTACTGTCTATGTTTTGAACCATTCCTGTGACACTAGTTATAGATTCCGATGCTTGACTTCAGGTTTACTGTATCCCTACGACCTTCTTATTCACGATGAAACACAGAAATTGTATCGGAATTAAATACGAAAGGCCCAATGCCGACTTAAGGACAAGAAGACTGACCTCTTCTTACTGACTACGTTTGAACCATTCCTGTGACACTAGTTATAGATTCCGGTGCTTCACTTTAGGTTGACTGTATCCCTCTGACCTTCTTATTGACGATGAAACACAGAAATGGCACCGGAATTAAATACAAAAGGCACAATGCCGACTTAAGTACATAAAGTTCGACACTTCTTAGTGACTATGTTTTGAACCATTCCTGTGACACTAGTTATGGATTCCGATGCTTCACTTCAGGGTTTACTGTATCCCTTGGAGCATCTTATTGTCGATGAAACACAGAAATTGCATCGGAATTAATTACAATAGGCACAATGCCAACTGAAGTACAAGAAGACTGACTCTTCTTACTGACTACGGATTGAACCATTCCTGTGACACTAGTTATAGATTAGGATGCTTCACTTCAGGTTTACTGTATCCCTGGGACCTTCTTGTTGACGATGAAACACAGATATTGCATCGGAATTAAATGCAAAAGGCACAATGCTGGCTTCGGTACATGAAGACTGACTCTTCTTACTGTCTATGTTTTGAACCATTCCTGTGACACTAGTTATAGATTCCGATGCTACACTCCAGGTTTACTGTATCCCTTGGACCTTCTTATTGACGATGAAACACAGATATGGCATCGGAAGAAAATACAAAAAGCACAATGCCGACTTACGTACAAGAAGACTGACTCTTCTTACTGACTATGCTTTGAACCATTCCTGAGACACTAGTTTTAGATTCCGATGCTACACTCCAGGTTTACTGTATCCCATGGACCTTCTTATTGACGATGAAACACAGAAATTGCATCGGAATTTAATACAAAAGTTACAATGCCGACTTAGGTACATGAGGACTGACTCTTCTTACTGTCTATGTTTTGAACCATTCCTGTGACACTAGTTATAGATTTCGATGCTACACTCCAGGTTTACTGTATCCCTTGGACCTTCTTATTGACGATGAAACACAGAAATGGCATCGGAAGAAAATACAAAAGGCACAATGCCGGCTTAAAGTACAAGAAGAATGACTCTTCTGACTGACTATGTTTTGAACCATTCCTGAGACACTAGTTTGAGATTCCGATGCTTCACTTCAGGTTTACTGTATCCCTCTGACCATCGTATTGACGATGAAACACAGAAATTGCATCGGAATTAAATAAAAAAGTACAATGCCGACTTAAGTACAAGAAGACTGACTTTTCTTACTGACTATGTTGTGAACCCATTCCTGTGACACTAGTTATATATTCCGATGCTTCACTCCAGGTTTAGTGTACCCCTTGGACCCTTCTTATTGACGATGAAACACAGAAATTGCATCGGAATTAAATACAAAATGCACAATGCCGACTTAGGTACATGAAGACTGACTCTTCTTACTTACTATGCTTTGGACCGTTCCTGTGACACTAGTTATAATTCCGAAGCTACATTCCAGGTTTACTGTATCCCTTGGACCTTCTTATTGACGATGAAACACAGAAATTGCATCGCAATTAAATACAAAAGGCACAATGCCGACTTAAGGAGAAGAAGACTGACTCTTCTTACTGACTAAGTTTTGAACCATTCCTGTGACACTAGTTATAGATTCCGATGTTTCACTTCAGGTTTACTGTATCCCTGGACCTTCTTATTGACGATGAAACACAGAAATTGCATCGGAATTAAATACAAAATGCACAATGCCGACTGAAGTACATGAAGACTGACTCTTCTTACTGACTATGATTTGAACCATTCCTGTGACAGTAGTTATAGATTAGGATGCTTCACTTCAGGTTTACTGTATCCCTTGGACTTTCTTGTTGACGATGAAACACAGATATGGCATCGGAATTAAATGCGAAAGGCACAATGCCGACTTCGGTACATGAAGACTGACTTTTCTTACTGTCTATGTTTTGAACAATTCCTGTGACACTAGTTATAGATTCCGATGCTACACTCCAGGTTTACTGTATCCCTTGGACCTTCTTATTGACGATGAAACACAGAAATTGCATCGGAATTAAATATAAAAGGTACAATGCCGACATAGGTACATGAAGACTGACTCTTCTTACTGTCTATGTTTTGAAGCATTCCTGTGACACCAGTTATAGATTGCGATGCTACACTCCAGGTTTACTGTATCCCTTGGACCTTCTTATTGACGATGAAACACAGAAATTGCATCGGAATTAAATATAAAAGGCACAATGCCGACTTAAGTACATGAAGACTGACTCTTCTTACTGACGATGATTTAAACCATTCCTGTGACACTAGTTATAGATTAGGATGCTTCACTTCACGTTTACTGTATCCCATGGACCTTCTTGTTGACGATGAAACACAGATATTGCATCGGAATTAAATACAAAAGGCGCAATGCCGACATAGGTACATGAAGACTGACTCTCTTACTGTCTATGTTTTGAAGCATTCCTGTGACACCAGTTATAGATTGCGATGCTACACTCCAGGTTTACTGTATTACCTGGACCTTCTTATTGACGATGAAACACAGAAATAGCACCGTAAGAAAATACAAAAGGCACAATGCCGACTTAAGTACAAGAAGACTGTTTCTTCTTACTGACTATGTTTTTAACCATTCCTGTGACACTAGTTGTAGATTCCTATGCTTCTCCCCAGGTTTAGTGTGCCCCTTGGACATTCTTATTCACGATGAAACACAGAAATTGCATCTGAATTATATACAAAAGGCACAATGCTGACATAGGTACATGAAGACTGACTCTCCTTAATTTCTATGTTTTGAACCCTTCCTGTGACACTAGTTATAGTTTCCGAAGCTACACTCCAGGTTTACTGTATCCCTTGGACCTTCTTATTGACGAAGAGACACAGATATTGCATCGGAATTAAATACAAAAAGCACAATGCCGACTTAAGGACAAGAAGACTGACTCTTCTTACTGACTATGTTTTGAACCATTCCTGTGACACTAGTTATAGATTCCGATGCTTCACTTCAGGTTTACTGTATCATTTGGACCTTCTTATTGACGATGACTCACAGCAATTACATTGGAATTAAATACAAAATGCACAATGCTGACTTAAGTACAAAAAGACTGACTCCTGTTACTGACTACGTTTTGAACCATTCCTGTGACACTATATAGATTCCGATGCTTCCCTTCAGGGTTACTGAATCCCTCTGACCTTCTTATTTACGATGAAACACAGAAATTGTATCGGAATTTAATACAAAAGGCACAATGCCGACTTAAGGTCATAAAGACTGACTCTTCTTACTGACTATGTTTGAACCATTCCTGTGTCACTAGTTATAGATTCCGATGCTTCACTTCAGGTTTACTGTATCCCTCTGACCTTCTTATTGACGATGAAACACAGAAATGGCACTGGAATGAAATACAAAAGGCACAATGCCGACATAAGTACATAAAGACCGACTCTTCTTAGTGACTATGTTTTGAACCATTCCTGTGACCCTAGTTATGGATTCCGAAGCTTCACTTCAGGTTTACTGTATACCTTGGAGCATCTTATTGACGATGAAACACAGAAATTGCATCGGAATTAAATACAAAAGGCACAATGCCGACTTAAGTACAAGAAGACTGTATCTTCTTGCTGTCTATGTTTTGAACCATTCCTGTGACACTAGTTATAGATTCCGATGCTTCACTTGAGGTTTACTGTATCCCTTAGACCATCTAATTGACGATGAAACACAGAAATTGCAGCGGAATTAAATAAAAAAGGCACAATGTCACCTTCAGGACAAGAAGACTGACTCTTCTTACTGACTATGTTTGAACCATTCCTGTGACACTAGTTATAGATTCCGATGCTTCGCTTCAGGTTTACTGTATCCCTGGACCTTCTTATTGACGATGAAACACAGAAATTGCATCGGAATTAAATACAAAATGCACAATGCCGACTTAAGTACATGAAGACTGACTCTTCTTACTGACTATGATTTGAACCATTCCTGTGACACTAGTTATAGATTAGGATGCTTCACTTCAGGTTTACTGTATCCCTTGGACCTTCTTGCTGACGATGAAACACAGATATTGCATCGAAATTAAATACAAAAGGCTCAATGACGACATAGGTACATAAAGACTGACTCTTCTTACTTTCTATGATTTGAACACTTCCTGCGACACTAGTTATAGATTCCGATGCTTCACTTCAGGTTTACTGTATCATTTGGACCTTCTTATTGACGATGACTCACAGAAATTACATCGGAATTAAATACAAAATGCACAATGCCGACTTAAGTACAAAAAGACTGACTCCTGTTACTGACTATGCTTTGAACCATTCCTGTGACACTAGTTATAGATTCCGATGCTTCACTTCAGGGTTACTGAATCCCTCTGACCTTCTTATTTACGATAAAGCACAGAAATTGTATCGGAATTAAATACAAAAGGCACAATGCCGACTTAAGGACAAGAAGACTGACTCTTCTTACTAACTATGTTTGAACCATTCCTGTGACACTAGTTATAGATTCCGATGCTTCACTTCAGGTTTACTGTATCCCTCTGACCTTCTTATTGACGATGAAACACAGAAATGGCACCGGAATTAAATACAAAAGGCACAATGCCGACATAAGTAAATAAAGACCGACTCTTCTTACTGACTATGTTTTGAACCATTCCTGTGACACTAGTTATGGATTCCGATGCTTCACTTCAGGGTTACTGTATCCCTTGGAGCATCTTATTGACGATGAAACACAGAAATTGCATCGGAATTAAATACAAAAGGCACAATGCCGACTTAAGTAAAAGAAGACTGTATCTTCTTGCTGTCTATGTTGTGAACCATTCCTGTGACACTACTTATAGATTCCGATGCTTCACTTCAGGTTTACTGTATCCCTCTGACCTTCTTATTGACGATGAAACACAGAAATGGCACCGGAATTAAATACAAAAGGGACAATACCGACTTAAGTACATAAGACCGACTCTTCTTAGTAACTATGGTTTGAACCATTCGTGTGACACTAGTTATGGATTCCGATGCTTCACTTCAGGTTTACTGTATCCCTTGGAGCATCTTATTGACGATGAAACACAGAAATTGTATCGGAATTAAATACAAAAGGCACAATTCCGACTTAAGTACAAGAAGACTGTATCTTCTTACTGTCTATGTTTTGAACCATTCCTGTGCACTAGATATAGATTCCGATGCTTAACTTGAGGTTTACTGTATCCCTTGGACCTTCCTATTGACGATGAAACACAGAAATTGCAGCGGAATTAAATACAAAAGGGACAATACCGACTTAAGTACATGAAGACTGACTCTTCTTACTGACTATGATTTGAACTATTCCTGTGACACTAGTTATAGATTAGGATGCTTCACTTCAGGTTTACTGTATCCCTTGGACCTTCTTGTTGACGATGAAACACAGATATTGCATCGGAATTAAATACAAAAGGCACATTGCCGACTTCGGTACATGAAGACTGACTCTTCTTACTGTCTATGTTTTGAACCATTCCTGTGACACTAGTTATGGATTCCGATGCTACACTCCAGGTTTTCTGTATCCCTTGGAGCTTCTTATTGACGATGAAACACAGGAATGGCATCGGAAGAAAATACAAAAAGCACAATGCCGACTTAAGTACAAGAAGACTGTATCTTCTTACTGTCTTTGTTTTGAACCATTCCTGTGCACTAGTTATACATTTCGATGCTTCACTTGAGGTTTACTGTATCCCTTGGACCTTCCTATTGACGATGAAACACAGAAATTGCAGCGGAATTAAATAAAAAATGCACAATGCCGCCTTCAGGACAAGAAGACTGACTCTACTTACTGTCTATGCTTTGAACCATTCCTGTGACACTAGTTATGGAATCCGATGCTTCACTTCAGGTTTACTGTATCCCTGGACCTTCTTGTTGACGATGAAACACAGAAATTGCATCGGAATTAAATACAAAAGGGACAATGTCGACTTAAGTACAGGAAGACTGACTCTTCTTACTGACTATGTTTTGAACCGTTCCTGAGAAACTAGTTTTAGATTCCGATCCATCACTTCAGGGTTACTGTTTCCCTCTGACCATCTTATTGACGAAGAAACACAGAAATTGCATCGGAATTAATTAGAAAAAGACAATGCTGACTTAAGGACAAGAAGTCTGACTCCTCTTACTGACTATGTTGTGAACCATTCCTGTGACACTAGTTATATATTCCGATGCTTCACTCGAGGTTTAGTGTACCCCTTGGACCTTCTTATTGACGATGAAACACAGAAATTGCATCGAAATTAAATACAAAAGGCACAATGCCGACTTAAGTACAAGAAGACAGTATCTTCTTACTGTCTATGTTTTTAACCTTTGCTGTGCCACTAGTTATAGATTCCGATGCTTCACTCCGGGTTTACTGTATCCCTTGAACCTTCTTATTGACGATGAAACACAGAAATTGCATCGGAATTAAATACAAAAGGCACAATGCCGCCTTAAGGACAAGAAGGCTGACTCTTCTTACTGACTATGATTTCATCCTTTCCTGTGACACTAGTTATAGATTCCGATGCTTCACTTCAGGTTTACTGTATCCCTCTGACCTTCTTATTGACGATGAAACACAGAAATTGCACCGGAATTAAATACAAAATGCACAATGCCGACTTAAGTACAAGATGACTGACTCTTCTTACTGTCTATGTTTTGAACCATTCCATTGACACTAGTTATAGATTCCGATGCTACACTCCAGGTTTACTGTATCCCTTGGACCTTCTTATTGACGAAGAAACACTGAAATTGCATCGGAATTAAATACAAAAGGCACAATGCCGACTTAAGTACAAGAAGACTGACCCTTCTTACTGACTATGTATTGAGCCATTCCTGTGACACTAGTTATAGATTCCGATGCTTCACTTCAAGTTTACTGAAACCCTTGGACCTTCTTATTGACGGTGAAACACAGAAATTGCATCGGAATTAAATACAAAAGGCACAATGCCGACTTAAGTACAAGAAGACTGACTCTTCTTACTGTCTATGTTTTGAACCATTCCTGTGCAACTAGTTATAGATTTCGATGCTTCACTTCAGGTTTACTGTATCACGTGGACCTTCTTATTGACGACGAAATACAGAAATTTTGTCGGAATTAAATAGAAAAGGCACAATGACGACTTAAGTACAAGAAGACTATCTCTTCCTACTGTCTATGTTTTGAACCATTCCTGTGACACTAGTTATAGATTCCGATGATTCACTTCAGGTTTACTGTATCCCTTGGACCTTCTTCTTGACGATGAAACACAGAAATTGCATCGGAATTAAATACAAAAGGCACAATGCCGACTTAAGGACAAGAAGACTGACTCTTCTTACTGACTATGCTTTGAACCATTCCTGCGACACTAGTTACAGATTCCGATGATTCACTTCAGGTTTACTGTATCATTTGGACCTTCTTATTGACGATGACACACAGAAATTACATCGGAATTAAATACAAAAGGCACAATGCCGACTTAAGTACAAAAAGACTGACTCTTGTTACTGACTATGTTTTGAACCATTCCTTTGACACTTGTTATAGATTCCGATGCTTCACTTCAGGTTTACTGTATCCCTCTGACCTTCTTTTTGACGATGAAACACAGAAATTGCATCGGAATTAAATAGAAAAGGCACAATGCCGGCTTAAGTACAAGAAGACTGACTCTTCTTACTGTCTAAGTTTTGAACCATTCCTGTGACACTAATTATAGATTCCAATGCTTGACGTCAGGTTTACTGTATCCCTCTGACCTTCTTTTTGACGATAAAACACAGAAATTGCATCGGAATTAAATACAAAAGGCACAATGCCGACTTAAGTACAAGAAGACTGACTCTTCTGACTGACTATGTTATGAAACCATTTCTGTGGCACTAGTTATAGATTCCGATGCTTCCCTTCAGGGTTACTGATTCCCTCTGACCTTCTTGTTCACGATGAAACACAGAAATTGCATCGGAATTGAATAGAAAAGGCACAATGCCGACTTAAAGACAAGTAGACTGACTCTTCTTACTGACTATGTTTGAACCATTCCTGTGACACTAGTTATAGATTCCGATGCTTCACTTCAGGTTTACTGTATCCCTCTGACCTTCTTATTGACGATGAAACACAGAAATGGCACCGGAATTAAATACAAAAGGGACAATGCAGACTTAAGTACATAAGACCGACTCTTCTTAGTAACTATGATTTGAACCATTTGTGTGACACTAGTTATGGATTCCGATGCTTCACTTCAGGTTTACTGTATCCCTTGGAGCATCTTATTGACGATGAAACACAGAAATAGTATCGGAATTAAATACAAAAGGCACAATTCCGACTTAAGCACAAGAAGAAGACTGTATCTTCTTACTGTCTATGTTTTGAACCATTCCTGTGCACTAGTTATAGATTCCGATGCTTCACTTGAGGTTTACTGTATCCCTTGGACCTTCCTATTGACGATGAAACACAGAAATTGCAGCGGAATTAAATAAAAAAGGCACAATGCCGCCTTCAGGGCAAGAAGACTGACTCTACTTACTGAGTATGCTTCGAACCATTCCTGTGACACTAGTTATGGATGCCGATGCTTCACTTCAGGTTTACAGTATCCCTGGACCTTCTTATTGACGATGAAACACAGAAATTGCATCGGAATTAAATACAAAAGGCACAATGTCGACTTAAGTACATGAAGACTGACTCTTCTTACTGACTATGATTTGAACCATTCCTGTGACACTAGTTATAGATTAGGATGCTTCACTTCAGGTTTACTGTATCTCTTGGACCTTCTTGTTGACGATGAAACACAGATATTGCATCGGAATTAAATACAAAAGGCACATTGCCGACTTCGGTACATGAAGACTGACTCTTCTGACTGTCTATGTTTTGAACCATTCCTGTGACACTAGTTATAGATTCCGATGCTACACTCCAGGTTTTCTGTATCCCTTGGACCTTCTTATTGACGATGAAACACAGAAATGGCATCGGAAGAAAATACAATAAGCACAATGCCGACTTAAGTACAAGAAGACTGTATCTTCTTACTGTCTTTGTTTTGAACCATTCCTGTGCACTAGTTATACGTTTCGATGCTTCACTTGAGGTTTACTGTATCCCTTGGACCTTCCTATTGACGATGAAACACAGAAATTGCAGCGGAATTAAATAAAAAAGGCACAATGCCGCCTTCAGGACAAGAAGACTGACTCTACTTACTGACTATGTTTTGAACCATTCCTGTGACACTAGTTATGGAATCCGATGCTTCACTTCTGGTTTACTGCATCCCTGGACCTTCTTGTTGACGATGAAACACAGAAATTGCATCGGAATTAATTACAAAAAGGAACAATGTCGACTTAAGTACATGAAGACTGACTCTTCTTACTTACTATGTTTTGAACCATTCCTGAGACACTAGTTTTAGATTCCGATCCATCACTTCAGGTTTACTGTATCCCTCTGACCATCTTATTGACGAAGAAACACAGAAATTGCATCGGAATTAATTAGAAAAGGACAATGCCGACTTAAGTACAAGAAGTCTGACTCCTCTTACTGACTATGTTGTGAACCATTCCTGTGACACTAGTTGTATATTCCGATGCTTCACTCGAGGTTTAGTGTACCCCTTAGACCTTCTTATTGACGATGAAACACAGAAATTGCATCGAAAGTAAATACAAAAGGCACAATGCCGACTTAAGTACAAGAAGACAGTATCTTCTTACTGTCTATGTTTTGAACCTTTGCTGTGCAACTAGTTATAGATTCCGATGCTTCACTCCGGGTTTACAGTATCTCTTGAACCTTCTTATTGACGATGAAACACAGAAATTGCATCGGAATTAAATACGAAAGGCACAATGAAGCCTTAAGGACAAGAAGGCTGACTCTTCTTACTGACTATGATTTCATCCATTCCTGTGACACTAGTTATAGATTCCGATGCTTCACTTCAGGTTTACTGTATCCCTCTGACCTTCTTATTAACGATGAAACACAGAAATTGCACCGGAATTAAATACAAAATGCACAATGCCGACTTAAGTACAAGATGACTGACTCTTCTTACTGTCTATGTTTTGAACCATTCCATTGACACTAGTTAAAGATTCCGATGCTACACTGCAGGTTTACGGTATCCCTTGGACCTTCTTATTGACGAAGGAACACTGAAAGTGCATCGGAATTAAATACAAAAGGCACAATGCCGACTTAAGTACAAGAAGACTGACTCTTCTTACTGACTATGTATTGAGCCATTCCTGTGACACTAGTTATAGATTCCGATGCTTCACTTCAAGTTTACTGAAACCATTGGACCTTCTTATTGACGGTGAAACACAGAAATTGCATCGGAATTAAATACAAAAGGCACAATGCCGACTTAAGTACAAGAAGACTGACTCTTCTTACTGTCTATGTTTTGAACCATTCCTGTGACACTAGTTATAGATTTCGATGCTTCACTTCAGGTTTACTGTATCACGTGGACCTTCTTATTGACGACGAAACACAGAAATTTTGTCGGAATTAAATAGAAAAGGCACAATGACGACTTAAGTACAAGAAGACTATCTCTTCCTACTGTCTATGTTTTGAACCATTCCTGTGACACTAGCTATAGATTCCGATGCCTCACTTCAGGTTTACTGTATCCCTTGGACCTTCTTCTTGACGATGAAACACAGAAATTGCATCGGAATTAAATACAAAAGGCACAATGCCGACTTAAGGACAAGAAGGCTGACTCTTCTTACTGACTATGCTTTGAACCATTCCTGCGACACTAGTTACAGATTCCGATGCTTCACTTCAGGTTTACTGTATCCCATGGACCTTGTTGTTGACGATGAAACACAGATATTGCATCGGAATTAAATACAAAAGGCACATTGCCGACTTCGGTACATGAAGACTGACTCTTCTTACTGTCTATGTTTTGAACCATTCCTGTGACACTAGTTATGGATTCCGATGCTACACTACAGGTTTTCTGTATCCCTTGGACCTTCTTATTGACGATGAAACACAGGAATGGCATCGGAAGAAAATACAAAAAGCACAATGCCGACTTAAGTACAAGAAGACTGTATCTTCTTACTGTCTTTGTTTTGAACCATTCCTGTGCACTAGTTATACATTTCGATGCTTCACTTGAGGTTTACTGTATCCCTTGGACCTTCCTATTGACGATGAAACACAGAAATTGCAGCGGAATTAAATAAAAAAGGCACAATGCCGCCTTCAGGGCAAGAAGACTGACTCTACTTACTGAGTATGCTTCGAACCATTCCTGTGACACTAGTTATGGATGCCGATGCTACACTTCAGGTTTACAGTATCCCTGGACCATCTTATTGACGATGAAACACAGAAATTGCATCGGAATTAAATACAAAAGGCACAATGTCGACTTAAGTACATGAAGACTGACTCTTCTTACTGACTATGATTTGAACCATTCCTGTGACACTAGTTATAGATTAGGATGCTTCACTTCAGGTTTACTGTATCCCTTGGACCTTCTTGTTGACGATGAAACACAGATATTGCATCGGAATTAAATACAAAAGGCACATTGCCGACTTCGGTACATGAAGACTGACTCTTCTGACTGTCTATGTTTTGAACCATTCCTGTGACACTAGTTATAGATTCCGATGCTACACTCCAGGTTTTCTGTATCCCTTGGACCTTCTTATTGACGATGAAACACAGAAATGGCATCGGAAGAAAATACAATAAGCACAATGCCGACTTAAGTACAAGAAGACTGTATCTTCTTACTGTCTTTGTTTTGAACCATTCCTGTGCACTAGTTATACGTTTCGATGCTTCACTTGAGGTTTACTGTATCCCTTGGACCTTCCTATTGACGATGAAACACAGAAATTGCAGCGGAATTAATTAAATAAGGCACAATGCCGCCTTCAGGACAAGAAGACTGACTCTACTTACTGACTATGTTTTGAACCATTCCTGTGACACTAGTTATGGAATCCGATGCTTCACTTCAGGTTTACTGTATCCCTGGACCTTCTTGTTGACGATGAAACACAGAAATTGCATCGGAATTAAATACAAAAGGCACAATGTCGACTTAAGTACATGAAGACTGACTCTTCTTACTGACTATGTTTTGAACCATTCCTGAGACACTAGTTTTAGATTCCGATCCATCACTTCAGGTTTACTGTATCCCTCTGACCATCTTATTGACGAAGAAACACAGAAATTGCATCGGAATTAATTAGAAAAGGACAATGCCGACTTAAGTACAAGAAGTCTGACTCCTCTTACTGACTATGTTGTGAACCATTCCTGTGACACTAGTTATATATTCCGATGCTTCACTCGAGGTTTAGTGTACCCCTTAGACCTTCTTATTGACGATGAAACACAGAAATTGCATCGAAAGTAAATACAAAAGGCACAATGCCGACTTAAGTACAAGAAGACAGTATCTTCTTACTGTCTATGTTTTGAACCTTTGCTGTGCCACTAGTTATAGATTCCGATGCTTCACTCCGGGTTTACTGTATCCCTTGAACCTTCTTATTGACGATGAAACACAGAAATTGCATCGGAATTAAATACGAAAGGCAGAATGAAGCCTTAAGGACAAGAAGGCTGACTCTTCTTACTGACTATGATTTCATCCATTCCTGTGACACTAGTTATAGATTCCGATGCTTCACTTCAGGTTTACTGTATCCCTCTGACCTTCTTATTGACGATGAAACACAGAAATTGCACCGGAATTAAATACAAAATGCACAATGCCGACTTAAGTACAAGATGACTGACTCTTCTTACTGTCTATGTTTTGAACCATTCCATTGACACTAGTTAAAGATTCCGATGCTACACTGCAGGTTTACTGTATCCCTTGGACCTTCTTATTGACGAAGGAACACTGAAATTGCATCGGAATTAAATACAAAAGGCACAATGCCGACTTAAGTACAAGAAGACTGACTCTTCTTACTGACTATGTATTGAGCCATTCCTGTGACACTAGTTATAGATTCCGATGCTTCACTTCAAGTTTACTGAAACCATTGGACCTTCTTATTGACGGTGAAACACAGAAATTGCATCGGAATTAAATACAAAAGGCACAATGCCGACTTAAGTACAAGAAGACTGACTCTTCTTACTGTCTATGTTTTGAACCATTCCTGTGACACTAGTTATAGATTTCGATGCTTCACTTCAGGTTTACTGTATCACGTGGACCTTCTTATTGACGACGAAACACAGAAATTTTGTCGGAATTAAATAGAAAAGGCACAATGACGACTTAAGTACAAGAAGACTATCTCTTCCTACTGTCTATGTTTTGAACCATTCCTGTGACACTAGTTATAGATTCCGATGCCTCACTTCAGGTTTACTGTATCCCGTGGACCTTCTTCTTGACGATGAAGCACAGAAATTGCATCGGAATTAAATACAAAAGGCACAATGCCGACTTAAGGACAAGAAGACTGACTCTTCTTACTGACTATGCTTTGAAACATTCCTGCGACACTAGTTACAGATTCCGATGCTTCACTTCAGGTTTACTGTATCCCATGGAGCTTCTTGTTGACGGTGAAACACAGATATTGCATCGGAATTAAATACAAAAGGCACATTGCCGACTTCGGTACATGAAGACTGACTCTTCTTACTGTCTATGTTTTGAACCATTCCTGTGACACTAGTTATGGATTCCGATGCTACACTCCAGGTTTTCTGTATCCCTTGGACCTTCTTATTGACGATGAAACACAGGAGTGGCATCGGAAGAAAATACAAAAAGCACAATGCCGACTTAAGTACAAGAAGACTGTATCTTCTAACTGTCTTTGTTTTGAACCATTCCTGTGCACTAGTTATACATTTCGATGCTTCACTTGAGGTTTACTGTATCCCTTGGACCTTCCTATTGACGATGAAACACAGAAATTGCAGCGGAATTAAATAAAAAAGGCACAATGCCGCCTTCAGGACAAGAAGACTGACTCTACTTACTGACTATGCTTTGAACCATTCCTGTGACACTAGTTATGGAATCCGATGCTTCACTTCAGGTTTACTGTATCCCTGGACCTTCTTGTTGACGATGAAACACAGAAATTGCATCGGAATTAAATACAAAAGGTACAATGTCGACTTAAGTACATGAAGACTGACTCTTCTTACTGACTATGTTTTGAACCATTCCTGAGAAACTAGTTTTAGATTCCGATCCATCACTTCAGGTTTACTGTATCCCTCTGACCATCTTATTGACGAAGAAACACAGAAATTGCATCGGAATTAATTAGAAAAGGACAATGCCGACTTAAGGACAAGAAGTCTGACTCCTCTTACTGACTATGTTGTGAACCATTCCTGTGACACTAGTTATATATTCCGATGCTTCACTCGAGGTTTAGTGTACCCCTTGGACCTTCTTATTGACGATGAAACACAGAAATTGCATCGAAATTAAATACATAAGGCACAATGCCGACTTAAGTACAAGAAGACAGTATCTTCTTACTGTCTATGTTTTGAACCTTTGCTGTGCCACTAGTTATAGATTCCGATGTTTCACTCCGGGTTTACTGTATCCCTTGAACCTTCTTATTGACGATGAAACACAGAAATTGCATCGGAATTAAATACAAAAGGCACAATGCCGCCTTAAGGACAAGAAGGCTGACTCTTCTTACTGACTATGATTTCATCCATTCCTGTGACACTAGTTATAGATTCCGATGCTTCACTTCAGGTTTACTGTATCCCTCTGACCTTCTTATTGACGATGAAACACAGAAATTGCACCGGAATTAAATACAAAATGCACAATGCCGACTTAAGTACAAGATGACTGACTCTTCTTACTGTCTATGTTTTGAACCATTCCTGTGCAACTAGTTATAGATTTCGATGCTTCACTTCAGGTTTACTGTATCACGTGGACCTTCTTCTTGACGATGAAACACAGAAATTGCATCGGAATTAAATACAAAAGGCACAATGCCGACTTAAGGACAAGAAGACTGACTCTTCTTACTGACTATGCTTTGAACCATTCCTGCGACACTAGTTACAGATTCCGATGCTTCACTTCAGGTTTACTGTATCATTTGGACCTTCTTATTGACGATGTAACACAGAAATTACATCGGAATTAAATACAAAAGGCACAATGCCGACTTTTTAAGACTGACTCTTGTTACTGACTATGCTTTGAACCATTCCTGTGACACTAGTTATAGATTCCGATGCTTCACTTCAGGTTTACTGTATCCCTCTGACCTTCTTTTTGACGATGAAACACAGAAATTGCATCGGAATTAAATAGAAAAGGCACAATGCTGGCTTAAGTACAAGAAGACTGACTCTTCTTACTGTCTAAGTTTTGAACCATTCCTGTGACACTAATTATAGATTCCAATGCTTGACTTCAGGTTTACTGTATCCCTAGGACCTTCTAATTGACGATGAAACACAGAAATTCCATCGGAATTTAATACAAAAGGCACAATGCCGACTCACGTACAAGAAGACTGACTCTTCTTCCTGTCTATGTTTAGAACCATTCCTGTGACAGTAGTTATAGATTCCGATGCTTCACTTCAGGTTTACTGTATCCCTCTGACCTTCTTATTGACGATGAAACACAGAAATGGCACCGGAATTAAATACAAAAGGGACAATGCCGACTTAAGTACATAAGACCGACTCTTCTTAGTAACTATGATTTGAACCATTTGTGTGACACTAGTTATGGATTCCGATGCTTCACTTCAGGTTTACTGTATCCCTTGGAGCATCTTATTGACGATGAAACACAGAAATAGTATCGGAATTAAATACAAAATTCACAATTCCGACTTAAGTACAAGAAGACTGTATCTTCTTACTGTCTATGTTTTGAACCATTCCTGTGCACTAGTTACAGATTCCGATGCTTCACTTGAGGTTTGCTGTATCCCTTGGACCTTCCTATTGACGATGAAACACAGAAATTGCAGCGGAATTAAATAAAAAAGGCACAACGCCGCCTTCAGGGCAGGAAGACTGACTCTACTTACTGACTATGCTTTGAACCATTCCTGTGACACTAGTTATGGAATCCGATGCTTCACTTCAGGTTTACTGTATCCCTGGACCTTCTTGTTGACGATGAAACACAGAAATTGCATCGGAATTAAATACAAAAGGTACAATGTCGGCTTAAGTACATGAAGACTGACTCTTCTTACTGACTATGTTTTGAACCATTCCTGAGAAACTAGTTTTAGATTCCGATCCATCACTTCAGGTTTACTGTATCCCTCTGACCATCTTATTGACGAAGAAACACAGAAATTGCATCGGAATTAATTAGAAAAGGACAATGCCGACTTAAGGACAAGAAGTCTGACTCCTCTTACTGACTATGTTGTGAACCATTCCTGTGACACTAGTTATATATTCCGATGCTTCACTCGAGGTTTAGTGTACCCCTTGGACCTTCTTATTGACGATGAAACACAGAAATTGCATCGAAATTAAATACATAAGGCACAATGCCGACTTAAGTACAAGAAGACAGTATCTTCTTACTGTCTATGTTTTGAACCTTTGCTGTGCCACTAGTTATAGATTCCGATGCTTCACTCCGGGTTTACTGTATCCCTTGAACCTTCTTATTGACGATGAAACACAGAAATTGCTTCGGAATTAAATACAAAAGGCACAATGCCGCCTTAAGGACAAGAAGGCTGACTCTTCTTACTGACTATGATTTCATCCATTCCTGTGACACTAGTTATAGATTCCGATGCTTCACTTCAGGTTTACTGTATCCCTCTGACCTTCTTATTGACGATGAAACACAGAAATTGCACCGGAATTAAATACAAAATGCACAATGCCGACTTAAGTACAAGATGACTGACTCTTCTTACTGTCTATGTTTTGAACCATTCCTGTGCAACTAGTTATAGATTTCGATGCTTCACTTCAGGTTTACTGTATCACGTGGACCTTCTTCTTGACGATGAAACACAGAAATTGCATCGGAATTAAATACAAAAGGCACAATGCCGACTTAAGGACAAGAAGACTGACTCTTCTTACTGACTATGCTTTGAACCATTCCTGCGACACTAGTTACAGATTCCGATGCTTCACTTCAGGTTTACTGTATCATTTGGACCTTCTTATTGACGATGTAACACAGAAATTACATCGGAATTAAATACAAAAGGCACAATGCCGACTTTTTAAGACTGACTCTTGTTACTGACTATGCTTTGAACCATTCCTGTGACACTAGTTATAGATTCCGATGCTTCACTTCAGGTTTACTGTATCCCTCTGACCTTCTTTTTGACGATGAAACACAGAAATTGCATCGGAATTAAATAGAAAAGGCACAATGCTGGCTTAAGTACAAGAAGACTGACTCTTCTTACTGTCTAAGTTTTGAACCATTCCTGTGACACTAATTATAGATTCCAATGCTTGACTTCAGGTTTACTGTATCCCTAGGACCTTCTAATTGACGATGAAACACAGAAATTCCATCGGAATTTAATACAAAAGGCACAATGCCGACTCACGTACAAGAAGACTGACTCTTCTTCCTGTCTATGTTTAGAACCATTCCTGTGACAGTAGTTATAGATTCCGATGCTTCACTTCAGGTTTACTGTATCCCTCTGACCTTCTTATTGACGATGAAACACAGAAATGGCACCGGAATTAAATACAAAAGGGACAATGCCGACTTAAGTACATAAGACCGACTCTTCTTAGTAACTATGATTTGAACCATTTGTGTGACACTAGTTATGGATTCCGATGCTTCACTTCAGGTTTACTGTATCCCTTGGAGCATCTTATTGACGATGAAACACAGAAATAGTATCGGAATTAAATACAAAATTCACAATTCCGACTTAAGTACAAGAAGACTGTATCTTCTTACTGTCTATGTTTTGAACCATTCCTGTGCACTAGTTACAGATTCCGATGCTTCACTTGAGGTTTGCTGTATCCCTTGGACCTTCCTATTGACGATGAAACACAGAAATTGCAGCGGAATTAAATAAAAAAGGCACAACGCCGCCTTCAGGGCAGGAAGACTGACTCTACTTACTGACTATGCTTTGAACCATTCCTGTGACACTAGTTATGGAATCCGATGCTTCACTTCAGGTTTACTGTATCCCTGGACCTTCTTGTTGACGATGAAACACAGAAATTGCATCGGAATTAAATACAAAAGGTACAATGTCGACTTAAGTACATGAAGACTGACTCTTCTTACTGACTATGTTTTGAACCATTCCTGAGAAACTAGTTTTAGATTCCGATCCATCACTTCAGGTTTACTGTATCCCTCTGACCATCTTATTGACGAAGAAACACAGAAATTGCATCGGAATTAATTAGAAAAGGACAATGCCGACTTAAGGACAAGAAGTCTGACTCCTCTTACTGACTATGTTGTGAACCATTCCTGTGACACTAGTTATATATTCCGATGCTTCACTCGAGGTTTAGTGTACCCCTTGGACCTTCTTATTGACGATGAAACACAGAAATTGCATCGAAATTAAATACATAAGGCACAATGCCGACTTAAGTACAAGAAGACAGTATCTTCTTACTGTCTATGTTTTGAACCTTTGCTGTGCCACTAGTTATAGATTCCGATGCTTCACTCCGGGTTTACTGTATCCCTTGAACCTTCTTATTGACGATGAAACACAGAAATTGCTTCGGAATTAAATACAAAAGGCACAATGCCGCCTTAAGGACAAGAAGGCTGACTCTTCTTACTGACTATGATTTCATCCATTCCTGTGACACTAGTTATAGATTCCGATGCTTCACTTCAGGTTTACTGTATCCCTCTGACCTTCTTATTGACGATGAAACACAGAAATTGCACCGGAATTAAATACAAAATGCACAATGCCGACTTAAGTACAAGATGACTGACTCTTCTTACTGTCTATGTTTTGAACCATTCCTGTGCAACTAGTTATAGATTTCGATGCTTCACTTCAGGTTTACTGTATCACGTGGACCTTCTTCTTGACGATGAAACACAGAAATTGCATCGGAATTAAATACAAAAGGCACAATGCCGACTTAAGGACAAGAAGACTGACTCTTCTTACTGACTATGCTTTGAACCATTCCTGCGACACTAGTTACAGATTCCGATGCTTCACTTCAGGTTTACTGTATCATTTGGACCTTCTTATTGACGATGTAACACAGAAATTACATCGGAATTAAATACAAAAGGCACAATGCCGACTTAAGTAAAAAAGACTGACTCTTGTTACTGACTATGTTTTGAACCATTCCTGTGACACTAGTTATAGATTCCGATGCTTCACTTCAGGTTTACTGTATCCCTCTGACCTTCTTTTTGACGATGAAACACAGAAATTGCATCGGAATTAAATAGAAAAGGCACAATGCTGGCTTAAGTACAAGAAGACTGACTCTTCTTACTGTCTAAGTTTTGAACCATTCCTGTGACACTAATTATAGATTCCAATGCTTGACTTCAGGTTTACTGTATCCCTAGGACCTTCTAATTGACGATGAAACACAGAAATTCCATCGGAATTTAATACAAAAGGCACAATGCCGACTCACGTACAAGAAGACTGACTCTTCTTCCTGTCTATGTTTAGAACCATTCCTGTGATAGTAGTTATAGATTCCGATGCTTCACTTCAGGTTTACTGTATCCCTCTGACCTTCTTATTGATGATGAAACACAGAAATTGCATCGGAATTAAATACAAAAGGCACAATGCCGACTTAAGTACAAGAAGACTGACTCTTCTGACTGACTATGTTATGAAACCATTTCTGTGGCACTAGTTATAGATTCCGATGCTTCCCTTCAGGGTTACTGATTCCCTCTGACCTTCTTGTTCACGATGAAACACAGAAATTGCATCCGAATTGAATAGAAAAGGCACAATGCCGACTTAAGGACAAGTAGACTGACTCTTCTTACTGACTATGTTTGAACCATTCCTGTGACACTAGTTATAGATTCCGATGCTTCACTTCAGGTTTACTGTATCCCTCTGACCTTCTTATTGACGATGAAACACAGAAATGGCACCGGAATTAAATACAAAAGGGACAATGCCGACTTAAGTACATAAGACCGACTCTTCTTAGTAACTATGATTTGAACCATTTGTGTGACACTAGTTATGGATTCCGATGCTTCACTTCAGGTTTACTGTATCCCTTGGAGCATCTTATTGACGATGAAACACAGAAATAGTATCGGAATTAAATACAAAATGCACAATTCCGACTTAAGTACAAGAAGACTGTATCTTCTTACTGTCTATGTTTTGAACCATTCCTGTGCACTAGTTACAGATTCCGATGCTTCACTTGAGGTTTACTGTATCCCTTGGACCTTCCTATTGACGATGAAACACAGAAATTGAAGCGGAATTAAATAAAAAAGGCACAACGCCGCCTTCAGGGCAAGAAGACTGACTCTACTTACTGACTATGCTTTGAACCATTCCTGTGACACTAGTTACGGATGCCGATGCTTCACTTCAGGTTTACAGTATCCCTGGACCTTCTTATTGACGATGAAACACAGAAATTGCATCGGAATTAAATACAAAAGGCACAATGTCGACTTAAGTACATGAAGACGGACTCTTCTTACTGACTATGATTTGAACCATTCCTGTGACACTAGTTATAGATTAGGATGCTTCACTTCAGGTTTACTTTATCCCTTGGACCTTCTTGTTGACGATGAAACACAGATATTGCATCGGAATTAAATACAAAAGGCACATTGCCGACTTCGGTACATGAAGACTGACTCTTCTGACTGTCTATGTTTTGAACCATTCCTGTGACACTAGTCATAGATTCCAATGCTACACTCCAGGTTTTCTGTATCCCTTGGACCTTCTTATTGACGATGAAACACAGAAATGGCATCGGAAGAAAATACAAAAAGCACAATGCCGACTTAAGTACAAGAAGACTGTATCTTCTTACAGTCTTTGTTTTTACCATTCCTGTGCACTAGTTATACGTTTCGATGCTTCACTTGAGGTTTACTGTATCCCTTGGACCTTCCTATTGACGATGAAACACAGAAATTGCATCGGAATTAAATACAAAAGGCACAATGCCGACTTAGGTACATGAAGACTGACTCTTCTGACTGTCTATGTTTTGAACCATTCCTGTGACACTAGTTATATATTCCGATGCTTCACTCGAGGTTTAGTGTACCCCTTGGACCTTCTTATTGACGATGAAACACATAAATTGCATCGAAATTAAATACAAAAGGCACAATGCCGACTTTAGTACAAGAAGACAGTATCTTCTTACTGTCTATGTTTTGAACCTTTGCTGTGCCACTAGTTATAGATTCCGATGCTTCACTCCAGGTTTACTGTATCCCTTGAACCTTCTTATTGGCGATGAAACACAGAAATTGCATCGGAATTAAATACGAAAGGCACAATGAAGCCTTAAGGACAAGAAGGCTGACTCTTCTTACTGACTATGATTTCATCCATTCCTGTGACACTAGTTATAGATTCCGATGCTTCACTTCAGGTTTACTGTATCCCTCTGACCTTCTTATTGACGATGAAACACAGAAATTGCATCGGAATGTATTACAAAAGTCACAATGCCGACTCAAGTACAAGAAGACCGACTCTTCTTACTGTCTATGATTTGAACCATTCCTGTGACACTAGTTATAGATTCTGATGCTTCACTTCAGGTTTACTGTATCCCTTGGACCTTCTTATTGACGATGAAACACAGAAATTGCATCGGAATTAAATACAAAAGGCACAATGCCGACTTAAGTACAAGAAGACTGTATCTTCTTACTGTCTATGTTTTGAACCATTCCTGTGACACTAGTTATAGATTCCGATGCTTCACTTCAGGTTTACTGTATCCCTTGGACCTTCTTATTGACGATGAAACACAGAAATTGCATCAGAATTAAATACAAAAGGCACATTGCCGACTTAAGTACATGAAGACTGACTCTTCATACCGACTATGATTTGAACCATTCCTGTGACACTAGTTTTAGATTCCGATGCTTCACTTCAGGTTTACTGTATCCCTTGGACCTTCTTATTGACAATGAAACACAGAAATTGGATCGGAATGAATTACAAAACGCACAATGCCGACTCAAGTACAGGAAGACTGACTCTTCTTACTGTCTATGTTTTGAACCATTCCTGTGACACTAGTTATAGATTCCGGTACTCCCTTCAGGTTTACTGTATCCCTTGGACCTTCTTATTGACGATGAAGCACAGAAATTGCATCGGAATTTAATACAAAAATCACATTGCCTACTCAAGTACAGGAAGACTGACTCTTCTTACTGTCTATGTTTTGAACCACTCCTGGGACACTAGTTTTAGTTTCCGATGCTTCACTTCAGGTTTACCGTATCCCTCTGACCTTCTTATTTACGATGAAACACAGAAATTGCATCGGAATTAAATACAAAAGGCACAATGCTGACATAAGTACAAGAAGACTGACTCTTCCTACTGTCTATGTTTTGAACCATTCCTGTGACACTAGTAATCGATTCCAATGCTTTACTTCAGGTTTACTGTATCCCTTGGACCTTCTTATTGACGATGAAACACAGAAATTGCATCGGAATTAAATACAAAAGGCACAATGCCGACTTAAGTACATGAAAACTGACTCTTCTTACTGACTATGTTTTGAACCATTCCTGTGACACTAGTTGAAGATTCCGATGCTTCATATCATGTTTACTGTATCCCTTGGACTTTCTTATAGACGATGAAACACAGAAATTGCATCGGAATTAAATACAAGAGGCAAAATGCCGACTTAAGTACAAAAAGACTGACTCTTCCCTCTCTTTATGTTTTGAACCATTCCTGTGACACTAGTTTTAGATTCCGATGCTTCACTTCAGGTTTACTGAATCCCTTGGACCTTCTTGTTGACGATGAAACACAGATATTGCATCGGAATTAAATACAAAAGGCACAATGCCGACTTAGGTACATGAAGACTGACTCTTCTGACTGTCTATGTTTTGAACCATTCCTGTGACACTAGTTATATATTCCGATGCTTCACTCCAGGTTTAGTGTACCACTTGGACCTTCTTATTGACGATGAAACACAGAAATTGCATCGAAATTAAATACAAAAGGCACAATGCCGACTTAAGTACATGAAGACTGACTCTTCCTACTGACTATGTTGCGAACCATTCCTGTGACACTAGTTATGTATTCCGATGCTTAACTCCAGGTTTAGTGTACCACTTGGACCTTCTTATTGACGATGAAACACAGAAATTGCATCGGAATTAAATACAAAAGGCACAATGCCGACTTAAGGACAAGAAGACTGACTGTTCTTACTGACTATGCTTTGAACCATTCCTGCGACACTAGTTATAGATTCCGATGATTCACTTCAGGTTTACTGTATCATTTGGACATTCTTATTGACGATGACACACAGAAATTACATCGGAATTAAATACAAAAGGCACAATGCCGACTTAAGTAAAAAAAGACTGACTCTTGTTACTGACTATGTTTTGCACCATTCCTGTGACACTAGTTATAGATTCCGATGCTTCACTTCAGGGTTACTGTACCTCTAGGACCTTCTAATTGACGATGAAACACGGAAATTCCATCGGAATTTAATACAAAAGGCACAATGCCGACTTAAGTACAAGAAGACTGACTCTTCTTCCTGTCTATGTTTAGAACCATTCCTGTGACAGTAGTTATAGATTCCGATGCTTCACTTCAGGTTTACTGTATCCCTCTGTCCTTCTTATTGATGATGAAACACAGAAATTGCATCGGAATTAAATACAAAAGGCACAATGCCGACTTAAGTACAAGAAGACTAACTCTTCTAACTGACTATGCTATGAACCATTTCTGTGGCACTAGTTATAGATTCCGATGCTTCACTTCGGGGTTACTGAATCCCTCTGACCTTCTTATTCACGATGAAACACAGAAATTGCATCGGAAATAAATACAAAAGGCACAATGCCGACTTAAGGACAAGAGGACTGACTCTCCTTACTGACTATGTTTGAACCATTCCTGTGACACTAGGTATAGCTTCCGATGCTTCACTTCAGGTTTACTGTATCCCTCTGACCTTCTTATTGACGATGAGACACAGAAATTGCACCGGAATTAAATACAAAAGGCACAATGCTGACTTAAGTACATGAAGACCGACTCTTCTTGGTGACTATGTTTTGAACCGTTCCTGTGACAGTAGTTATAGATTCCGATGCTTCACTCCAGGTTTACTTCATCCCTTGGACCTTCTTATTGACGATGAAACACAGAAATTGCAGCGGAATTAAATAAAAAAGGCACAATGCCGACTTAGGTACACGAAGACTGACTCTTCTTACTGTCTATGTTTTGAACCATTCCTGTGACACTAGTTATAGATTCCGATGCTACACCCCAGGTTTACTGTATCCCTTGGACCTTCTTATTGACGATTAAACACATAAATTGCATCGGAATTAAATACAAAAGGCCCAATGCCGACTTACGGACAAGAAGACTGACTCTTCTTGCTGACTTTGTTTTCAACCATTCCTGTGACACTATTTATAGATTCCGATGCTTCACTTTAGGTTTAATGTATCCCTCTAACCTTCTTATTGACGATGAAACACGGAAATTGCATCGGAATTAAGTACAAAAGGCACAATGCCGACTTAAGGACAAGAAGACTGACTCTTCTTACTGACTATGCTTTGAACCATTCCTGCGACACTAGTTACAGATTCCGATGCTTCACTTCAGGTTTACTGTATCCCTCTGACCTTCTTTTTGACGATGAAACACAGAAATTGCATCGGAATTAAATAGAAAAGGCACAATGCTGGCTTAAGTACAAGAAGACTGACTCTTCTTACTGTCTAAGTTTTGAACCATTCCTGTGACACTAATTATAGATTCCAATGCTTGACTTCAGGTTTACTGTATCCCTAGGACCTTCTAATTGACGATGAAACACAGAAATTCCATCGGAATTTAATACAAAAGGCACAATGCCGACTCACGTACAAGAAGACTGACTCTTCTTCCTGTCTATGTTTAGAACCATTCCTGTGATAGTAGTTATAGATTCCGATGCTTCACTTCAGGTTTACTGTATCCCTCTGACCTTCTTATTGATGATGAAACACAGAAATTGCATCGGAATTAAATACAAAAGGCACAATGCCGACTTAAGTACAAGAAGACTGACTCTTCTGACTGACTATGTTATGAAACCATTTCTGTGGCACTAGTTATAGATTCCGATGCTTCCCTTCAGGGTTACTGATTCCCTCTGACCTTCTTGTTCACGATGAAACACAGAAATTGCATCCGAATTGAATAGAAAAGGCACAATGCCGACTTAAGGACAAGTAGACTGACTCTTCTTACTGACTATGTTTGAACCATTCCTGTGACACTAGTTATAGATTCCGATGCTTCACTTCAGGTTTACTGTATCCCTCTGACCTTCTTATTGACGATGAAACACAGAAATGGCACCGGAATTAAATACAAAAGGGACAATGCCGACTTAAGTACATAAGACCGACTCTTCTTAGTAACTATGATTTGAACCATTTGTGTGACACTAGTTATGGATTCCGATGCTTCACTTCAGGTTTACTGTATCCCTTGGAGCATCTTATTGACGATGAAACACAGAAATAGTATCGGAATTAAATACAAAATGCACAATTCCGACTTAAGTACAAGAAGACTGTATCTTCTTACTGTCTATGTTTTGAACCATTCCTGTGCACTAGTTACAGATTCCGATGCTTCACTTGAGGTTTACTGTATCCCTTGGACCTTCCTATTGACGATGAAACACAGAAATTGAAGCGGAATTAAATAAAAAAGGCACAACGCCGCCTTCAGGGCAAGAAGACTGACTCTACTTACTGACTATGCTTTGAACCATTCCTGTGACACTAGTTACGGATGCCGATGCTTCACTTCAGGTTTACAGTATCCCTGGACCTTCTTATTGACGATGAAACACAGAAATTGCATCGGAATTAAATACAAAAGGCACAATGTCGACTTAAGTACATGAAGACGGACTCTTCTTACTGACTATGATTTGAACCATTCCTGTGACACTAGTTATAGATTAGGATGCTTCACTTCAGGTTTACTTTATCCCTTGGACCTTCTTGTTGACGATGAAACACAGATATTGCATCGGAATTAAATACAAAAGGCACATTGCCGACTTCGGTACATGAAGACTGACTCTTCTGACTGTCTATGTTTTGAACCATTCCTGTGACACTAGTCATAGATTCCAATGCTACACTCCAGGTTTTCTGTATCCCTTGGACCTTCTTATTGACGATGAAACACAGAAATGGCATCGGAAGAAAATACAAAAAGCACAATGCCGACTTAAGTACAAGAAGACTGTATCTTCTTACAGTCTTTGTTTTTACCATTCCTGTGCACTAGTTATACGTTTCGATGCTTCACTTGAGGTTTACTGTATCCCTTGGACCTTCCTATTGACGATGAAACACAGAAATTGCATCGGAATTAAATACAAAAGGCACAATGCCGACTTAGGTACATGAAGACTGACTCTTCTGACTGTCTATGTTTTGAACCATTCCTGTGACACTAGTTATATATTCCGATGCTTCACTCGAGGTTTAGTGTACCCCTTGGACCTTCTTATTGACGATGAAACACATAAATTGCATCGAAATTAAATACAAAAGGCACAATGCCGACTTTAGTACAAGAAGACAGTATCTTCTTACTGTCTATGTTTTGAACCTTTGCTGTGCCACTAGTTATAGATTCCGATGCTTCACTCCAGGTTTACTGTATCCCTTGAACCTTCTTATTGGCGATGAAACACAGAAATTGCATCGGAATTAAATACGAAAGGCACAATGAAGCCTTAAGGACAAGAAGGCTGACTCTTCTTACTGACTATGATTTCATCCATTCCTGTGACACTAGTTATAGATTCCGATGCTTCACTTCAGGTTTACTGTATCCCTCTGACCTTCTTATTGACGATGAAACACAGAAATTGCATCGGAATGTATTACAAAAGTCACAATGCCGACTCAAGTACAAGAAGACCGACTCTTCTTACTGTCTATGATTTGAACCATTCCTGTGACACTAGTTATAGATTCTGATGCTTCACTTCAGGTTTACTGTATCCCTTGGACCTTCTTATTGACGATGAAACACAGAAATTGCATCGGAATTAAATACAAAAGGCACAATGCCGACTTAAGTACAAGAAGACTGTATCTTCTTACTGTCTATGTTTTGAACCATTCCTGTGACACTAGTTATAGATTCCGATGCTTCACTTCAGGTTTACTGTATCCCTTGGACCTTCTTATTGACGATGAAACACAGAAATTGCATCAGAATTAAATACAAAAGGCACATTGCCGACTTAAGTACATGAAGACTGACTCTTCATACCGACTATGATTTGAACCATTCCTGTGACACTAGTTTTAGATTCCGATGCTTCACTTCAGGTTTACTGTATCCCTTGGACCTTCTTATTGACAATGAAACACAGAAATTGGATCGGAATGAATTACAAAACGCACAATGCCGACTCAAGTACAGGAAGACTGACTCTTCTTACTGTCTATGTTTTGAACCATTCCTGTGACACTAGTTATAGATTCCGGTACTCCCTTCAGGTTTACTGTATCCCTTGGACCTTCTTATTGACGATGAAGCACAGAAATTGCATCGGAATTTAATACAAAAATCACAATGCCTACTCAAGTACAGGAAGACTGACTCTTCTTACTGTCTATGTTTTGAACCACTCCTGGGACACTAGTTTTAGTTTCCGATGCTTCACTTCAGGTTTACCGTATCCCTCTGACCTTCTTATTTACGATGAAACACAGAAATTGCATCGGAATTAAATACAAAAGGCACAATGCTGACATAAGTACAAGAAGACTGACTCTTCCTACTGTCTATGTTTTGAACCATTCCTGTGACACTAGTAATCGATTCCAATGCTTTACTTCAGGTTTACTGTATCCCTTGGACCTTCTTATTGACGATGAAACACAGAAATTGCATCGGAATTAAATACAAAAGGCACAATGCCGACTTAAGTACATGAAAACTGACTCTTCTTACTGACTATGTTTTGAACCATTCCTGTGACACTAGTTGAAGATTCCGATGCTTCATATCATGTTTACTGTATCCCTTGGACTTTCTTATAGACGATGAAACACAGAAATTGCATCGGAATTAAATACAAGAGGCAAAATGCCGACTTAAGTACAAAAAGACTGACTCTTCCCTCTCTTTATGTTTTGAACCATTCCTGTGACACTAGTTTTAGATTCCGATGCTTCACTTCAGGTTTACTGAATCCCTTGGACCTTCTTGTTGACGATGAAACACAGATATTGCATCGGAATTAAATACAAAAGGCACAATGCCGACTTAGGTACATGAAGACTGACTCTTCTGACTGTCTATGTTTTGAACCATTCCTGTGACACTAGTTATATATTCCGATGCTTCACTCCAGGTTTAGTGTACCACTTGGACCTTCTTATTGACGATGAAACACAGAAATTGCATCGAAATTAAATACAAAAGGCACAATGCCGACTTAAGTACATGAAGACTGACTCTTCCTACTGACTATGTTGCGAACCATTCCTGTGACACTAGTTATGTATTCCGATGCTTAACTCCAGGTTTAGTGTACCACTTGGACCTTCTTATTGACGATGAAACACAGAAATTGCATCGGAATTAAATACAAAAGGCACAATGCCGACTTAAGGACAAGAAGACTGACTGTTCTTACTGACTATGCTTTGAACCATTCCTGCGACACTAGTTATAGATTCCGATGATTCACTTCAGGTTTACTGTATCATTTGGACATTCTTATTGACGATGACACACAGAAATTACATCGGAATTAAATACAAAAGGCACAATGCCGACTTAAGTAAAAAAAGACTGACTCTTGTTACTGACTATGTTTTGCACCATTCCTGTGACACTAGTTATAGATTCCGATGCTTCACTTCAGGGTTACTGTACCTCTAGGACCTTCTAATTGACGATGAAACACGGAAATTCCATCGGAATTTAATACAAAAGGCACAATGCCGACTTAAGTACAAGAAGACTGACTCTTCTTCCTGTCTATGTTTAGAACCATTCCTGTGACAGTAGTTATAGATTCCGATGCTTCACTTCAGGTTTACTGTATCCCTCTGTCCTTCTTATTGATGATGAAACACAGAAATTGCATCGGAATTAAATACAAAAGGCACAATGCCGACTTAAGTACAAGAAGACTAACTCTTCTAACTGACTATGCTATGAACCATTTCTGTGGCACTAGTTATAGATTCCGATGCTTCACTTCGGGGTTACTGAATCCCTCTGACCTTCTTATTCACGATGAAACACAGAAATTGCATCGGAAATAAATACAAAAGGCACAATGCCGACTTAAGGACAAGAGGACTGACTCTCCTTACTGACTATGTTTGAACCATTCCTGTGACACTAGGTATAGCTTCCGATGCTTCACTTCAGGTTTACTGTATCCCTCTGACCTTCTTATTGACGATGAGACACAGAAATTGCACCGGAATTAAATACAAAAGGCACAATGCTGACTTAAGTACATGAAGACCGACTCTTCTTGGTGACTATGTTTTGAACCGTTCCTGTGACAGTAGTTATAGATTCCGATGCTTCACTCCAGGTTTACTTCATCCCTTGGACCTTCTTATTGACGATGAAACACAGAAATTGCAGCGGAATTAAATAAAAAAGGCACAATGCCGACTTAGGTACACGAAGACTGACTCTTCTTACTGTCTATGTTTTGAACCATTCCTGTGACACTAGTTATAGATTCCGATGCTACACCCCAGGTTTACTGTATCCCTTGGACCTTCTTATTGACGATTAAACACAGAAATTGCATCGGAATTAAATACAAAAGGCCCAATGCCGACTTACGGACAAGAAGACTGACTCTTCTTGCTGACTTTGTTTTCAACCATTCCTGTGACACTATTTATAGATTCCGATGCTTCACTTTAGGTTTAATGTATCCCTCTAACCTTCTTATTGACGATGAAACACGGAAATTGCATCGGAATTAAGTACAAAAGGCACAATGCCGACTTAAGTACAAGAAGACTGCCTCTTCTTACTGACTATGATTTGAACCATTCCTGAGACACTAGTTATCGATTCGGATGCTTCACTTCAGGTTTACTGGATCCCTCCGACCATCTTATTGACGATGAAACGCAGAAATTGCATCGGAATTAAATAGAAAAGGACAATGCCGACTTAAGTACAAGAAGACTGACTCTTCTTACTGACTATGTTGTGAACCATTCCTGTGACACTAGTTCAGATTCCGATGCTTCACTCGAGGTTTAGTGTACCCCTTGAACCTTCTTATTGACGATGAAACACAGAAATTGCATCTGAATTAAATGGAAAAGGCACAATGCCGACTTAAGTACAAAAGGATTGACTCTTCTTACTGTCTATGCTTTGAACCAAACCTGTGACACTAGTTATAGATTCCGATGCTTCACTTCAGGTTTACTGTATCCCTTGGACCTTCTTATTGACGATGAAACACAGAATTTGCTTTGGAATTTAATTCAAAAGTCACAATGCCGACTCAAGTACAGGAAAACTGACTCTTCTTACTGTCTATGTTTTGAACCACTCCTGGGACACTAGTTTTAGATTCCGATGCTACACTTCAGGTTTACCGTATCCCTCTGACATTCTTATTTACGATGAAACACAGAAATTGCATCGGAATTAAATACAAAAGGAACAATGCTGACATAAGTACAAGAAGACTGACTCTTCCTACTGTCTATGTTTTGCACCATTCCTGTGACACTAGTAATAGATTCCAATGCTTCACTTCAGGTTTACTGTATCCCTTGGACCTTCTTATTGACGATGAAACACAGAAATTGCATCGGAATTAAATACAAAAGGCACAATGCCGACTTAAGTACATGAAACCTGACTCTTCTTACTGACTATGTTTTGAACCATTCCTGTGACACTAGTTGAAGATTCCGATGCTTCATTTCAGGTTTACTGTATCCCTTGGACTTTCTTATAGACGATGAAACACAGAAAATTGCATCGGAATTAAATACAAGAGGCAAAATGCCGACTTAAGTACAAAAAGACTTACTCTTCCTTCTGTTTATGTTTTGAACCATTCCTGTGACACTAGTTTTAGATTCCGATGCTTCACTTCAGGTTTACTGAATCCCTTGGACCTTCTTGTTGACGATGAAACACAGATATTGCATCGGAATTAAATACAAAAGGCACAATGCCGACTTAGGTACATGAAGACTGACTCTTCTGACTGTCTATGTTTTGAACCATTCCTGTGACACTAGTTATAGATTCCGATGCTACACTCCAGGTTTACTGTTTCCCTTGGACCTTCTTATTGACGATGAAACACAGAATTGGCATCGGAAGAAAATACAAAAGGAACAATGCCGACTTAAGTACAAGAAGACTGACTCTTCTTACTGACTATGTTTTGAACCCTTCCTGAGACACTAGTTTTAGATTCCGATGCTTCACTTCAGGTTTACTGTATCCCTCCGACCATCTTATTGACGATGAAACACAGAAATTACATCGGAATTAAATAGAAAAGGACAATGCCGGATTAAGTACAAGAAGACTGACTCTTCTTACTGACTATGTTGTGAACCATTCCAGTGACACTAGTTATTTATTCCGATGCCTCACTCCAGGTTTAGTGTACCACTTGGACCTTCTTATTGACGATGAAACACAGAAATTGCACCGAAATTAAATACAAAAGGCACAATGCCGACTTAAGTACATGAAGACAATATCTTCTTACTGTCTATGTTTTGAACCATTCCTGTGACACTAGTTATAGATTCCGATGCTTCACTTCAGGTTTACTGTTTACCTTGGACTCTCCTATTGACGTTGAAACACAGAAATTGCACCGGAATTAAATACAAAAGTAACAATGCCGACTTAAGTACAAGATGACTGACTCTTCTTACTCTCTATGTTTTGAACCATTACATTGACACTAGTTATAGATTCCGATGCTTGACTTCAGGTTTACTGTATCTCTAATACCTTCTAATTGACGATGAAACACGGAAATTCCATCGGAATTTAATACAAAAGGCACAATGCCGACTTAAGTACAAGAAGACTGACTCTTCTTCCAGTCTATGTTTAGAACCATTCCTGTGACAGTAGTTATAGATTCCGATGCTTCACTTCAGGGTTACTGAATCCCTCTGACCTTCTTATTCACGACGAAACACAGAAATTGCATCGGCATTAAATACAAAAGGCACAATGCCGACTTAAGGACAAGAGGACTGACTCTTCTTACTGAATATGTTTGAACCATTCCTGTGACACTAGGTATAGATTCCGATGCTTCACTTCAGATTTACTGTATCCCTCTGACCTTCTTATTGACGATGAGACACAGAAATTGCAAAGGAAATAAATACAAAAGGCACAATGCTGACTTAAGTACATGAAGACCGACTCTTCTTAGTGACTATGTTTTGAACCATTCCTGTGACAGTAGTTATAGATTCCGATGCTTCACTTCAGGTTTACTGTATCACTTGGACCATCTTATTGACGATGAAACACAGAAATTGCATCTGAATTAAATACAAAAGGCACAATGCCGACTTAAGTTCAAGAAGACTGTATCTTCTTACTGTCTATGTTTGAACCATTCCTGTGACACTAGTTATAGATTCAGATGCTTCACTCCAGGTTTACTTTACCCCTTGGACCTTCTTATTGACGATAAAACACAGAAATTGCAGCGGAATTAAATAAAAAAGGCACAATGCCGACTTAGGTACACGAAGACTGACTCTTCTTACTGTCTATGTTTTGAACCATTCCTGTGACACTAGTTATAGATTCCGATGCTACACCCTAGGTTTACTGTATCCCTTGGACCTTCTTATTGACGATTAAACACAGAAATTGCATCGGAATTAGATACAAAAGGCACAATGCCGACTTACGGACAAGAAGACTGACTCTTCTTGCTGACTTTGTTTTCAACCATTCCTGTGACACTATTTATAGATTCCGATGCTTCACTTTAGGTTTAATGTATCCCTCTAACCTTCTTATTGACGATGAAACACGGAAATTGCATCGGAATTAAATACAAAAGGCACAATGCCGACTTAAGTACAAGAAGACTGCCTCTTCTTACTGACTATGATTTGAACCATTCCTGAGACACTAGTTATCGATTCGGATGCTTCACTTCAGGTTTACTGGATCCCTCCGACCATCTTATTGACGATGAAACGTAGAAATTGCATCGGAATTAAATAGAAAATGCACAATGCCGACTTAAGGACAAGAAGACTGCCTCTTCTTACTGACTATGTTTTGAACCATTCCTGAGACACTAGTTATCGATTCGGATGCTTCACTTCAGGTTTACTGTATCCCTCCGACCATCTTATTGACGATGAAACGCAGAAATTGCATCGGAATTAAATAGAAAAGGACAATGCCGACTTAAGTACAAGAAGACTGACTCTTCTTACTGACTATGTTGTGAACCATTCCTGTGACGCTAGTTACAGATTCCGATGCTTCACTCGAGGTTTAGTGTACCCCTTGAACCTTCTTATTGACGATGAAACACAGAAATTGCTTCGGAATTAAATACAAAAGGCACAATGCCGACTTAAGTACTAGAAGACTGTATCTTCTTACTGTCTATGTTTTGAACCATTCCTGTGACACTAGTTATAGATTCCGATGCTTCACTCTAGGTTTACTGTATCCCTTGGACCTTCTTATTGACGATGAAACACAGAAATTGCATCGGAATTAAATACAAAAGGCACATTGCCGACTTAAGTACATGAAGACTAACTCTTCATACTGACTATGATTTGAACCATTCCTGTGATACTAGTTATAGAATCCGATGCTTCACTTCAGGTTTTCTGTATCCCTTGGACCTTCTTATTGGCGATGAAACACAGAAATTGCATCGGGATGAAATACAAAAGGAACAATGCCGACTTAGGTACATGAAAACTGACTCTCCTTACTGTCTATGTTTGAACCATTCCTGTGACACTAGTTATAGAATCCGATGCTACACTTCAGGTTTACTGTATCCCTCTGACCAACTTATTGACGATGACACACAGAAATTGCATCGGAATTAAATTGTAAAGGCACAATGCCGACTTAAGTACTAGAAGACTGTATCTTCTTACTGTCTATGTTTTGAACCTTTCCTGTGACACTAGTTATAGATTCCGATGCTTCACTTCAGGTTTACTGTATCCCTTGAACCATCTTATTGACGATGAAGCAGAGAAAGTGCATCGGAATTTAATACAAAAGTCACAATGCCGACTCTAGTACAGGAAGACTGACTCTTCTTACTGTCTATGTTTTGAACCACTCCTGGGACACTAGTTATGGATTCCGATGCTTCACTTCAGGTTTACTGTATCCCTCTGACCTTCTTATTGACGATGAAATACAGAAATTGCATCGGAATTGAATTGAAAAGGCATAATGCCGACTTAAATGCAAGAGACTGACTCTTCTTCCTGTCTATGTTTTGTACCATTCCTGTGACACTAGTTACAGATTCCGATGCTTCACACCAGGTTTACTGAATCCCTTGGACCTTCTTATTAACGATGAAGCACCGAAATTGCATCGGAAATAAGTAGAAAAGGCACAATGCCGACTTAGGTACAAGAAGACTCCTTCTTGTTACTGACTATGCTTTGAACCATTCCTGTGACACTAGTTTTAGATTCCGATGCCTCACTTCAGGTTTACCGTATCCCTCTGACCTTCTTATTGACGATGAAACACAGAAATTGCATCGGAATTAAATACAAAAGGCACAATGCTGACATAAGTACAAGAAGACTGATTCTTCCTACTGTCTATGATTTGAACCATTCCTGTGAAACTAGTAATAGATTCCGATGCTTCACACCAACTTAACTGTATCCCTTGGACCATCTTATTGACGATGAAACACCGACATTGCATCGGAATTAAATAGAAAAGGCACAATGCCGACTTAAGTACAAGGAGACTGACTCTTCTTATTGACTATGTTTTGAACCATTCCTGTGACACTAGTTATAGATCCCGATGCTTCACTTCAGGTTTACTGTATCCCTTGGACTTTCTTTTAGACGATGAAACACAGAAATTGCATCGGAATTAAATACAAAAGGCACAATGTCGACTTAAGTACAAGAAGACTGACTCTTCTTATTGACTATGTTTTGAACCACTCCTGTGACACTAGTTGTAGATTCCGATCCTTCACTTCAGGTTTACTATATCCCTTGGACCTTCTTATTGACGATGAAACACAGAAATTGCATCGGAATTAAATACAAAAGACACAATGCCGACTTAAGGACAAGAAGACTATTTCTTCCTACTGCCTACGTTTTGAACTATTCCTGTGACACTAGTTATGGATTCCGATGCTTCACTTCAGGTTTACTGTATCCCATGGACTTTCGTATTGACGATGAAACACCGAAATTGAATCGGAATTAAATAGAAACGGCACAATGCCGACGTGAGTACAAGAAGACTGATTCTTCCTACTGTCTATTTTTTGAACCATTCATGTGACACTAGTTTTAGATTCCGAAGCTTCACTTCAGGTTCACTGTATCTCTCTGACCTACTTATTGACGATGAAACACTGAAATTGAATCGGAATTAAATACAAAAGGCACAATGCCGATTTAAGTACAAGAAGACAGTCCCTTCCTACTGTCTACGTTTTGAACCATTCCTGTGACACTAGTTATAGATTCCGATGCTTCACTTCAGGTTTACTGTATCCCTCTGACCTTCTTATTGACAATGAAACACAGAAATTGCACCGGAATTAAATAGAAAAGGCACAATGCCGACTTAAGTACAACATGACTGACTCTTCTTACTGTCTATGTTTTGAACCATTCCATTGACACTAGTTATAGATTCCGATGCTTCACTTCAGGTTTACTGAAACCCGTGGACCTTCTTATTGACGACAAAACACAGAAATTTCATCGGAATTAAATACAAAAGTCACAATGCCGACTTAAGTACAAGAAGACTGACTCTTCTTACTGTCTATGTTTTGAACCATTCCTGTGACACTAGTTACAGTATCTGATGCTTCACGTCAGATTTACTGTATCACGTGGTCCTTCTTATTGACGACGAAACACGGAAATTGCGTCGGAATTAAATAGAAATGGCACAATGCCCACTTAAGTACAAGAAGACTATCTCTTCCTACTGTCTATGCTTTGAACCATTCCTGTGACACTAGTTATAGGTTCCGATGCTTCACTTCATGTTTACTGTATCCCTAGGACCTTCTTATTGACGATGAAACACTGATATTGCATCGGAATTTAATACAAAAGGCACAATGCCGACTCAAGTACAAGAAGACTGACTCTTCTTCCTGTCTATGTTTTGAACCATTCCTGTGACAGTAGCTATAGATTCCGATGCTTCACTTCAGGTTTACCGTATCCCTCTGACCTTCTTATTGATGATGAAACACAGAAATTGCATCGGAATTAAATACAAAAGGCACAATGCCGACTTAGGTACAAGAAGACTGTATCTTCTTACTGTCTATGTTTTGAACCATTCCTGTGACACTAGTTATAGATTCCCGATGTTTCACTCTAGGTTTACTGTATCCCTTGGACCTTCGTATTGACGATGAAACACAAAAATTGCATCGGAATTAAATACAAAAGGCACATGCAGACTTAAGTACATGAACACTAACTCTTCATACTGACTATGATTTGTACCATTCCTGTGACACTAGTTATAGATTCCGATGCTTCACTTCAGGTTTACTGTATCCCTTGGACCTTCTTATTGACGATGAAACACAGAAATTGCATCGGGATGAAATACAAAAGGCACAATGCCGACTTAGGTACAAGAAAACGGACTCTCCTTACTGTCTATGTTTTGAACCATTCCTGTGACACTAGTTATAGAATCCGATGCTACACTTCAGGTTTACTGTATCCCTCTGACCATCTTATTGACGATGAAACACAGAAATTGCATCGGAATTAAATTGTAAAAGCACAATGCCGGCTTAAGTACAAGAAGACTGACTCTTCTTACTGTCTATGTTTTGAACCATTCCTGTGACCCTAGTTATAGATTCCGATGCTTCACTTCAGGTTTACTGTATCCCTTGGACCTTCTTATTGACGATGAAGCAGAGAAAGTGCATCAGAATTTAATACAAAAGTCACAATGCCGACTTAAGAACAAGAAGACTATTTCCTCCTACTACCTATGTTTTGAACCATTCCTGTGACACTAGTTATGGATTCCGATGCTTCACTTCATGTTTACTGTATCCCATGGACTTTCGTTTTGACGATGAAACACAGAAATTGAATCGGAATTAAATAGAAACGGCACAATGCCGACGTGAGTACAAGAAGACTCATTCTTCCTACTGTCTATGTTTTGAACCATTCATGTGACACTAGTTTTAGATTCCGATGCTTCACTTCAGGTTTACTGTATCTCTCTGACCTACTTATTGACGATGAAACACTGAAATTGAATCGGAATTAAATACAAAAGGCACAATGCCGATTTAAGTACAAGAAGACTGTCTCTTCCTACTGTCTATGTTTTGAACCATTCCTGTGACACTAGTTATAGATTCCGATTCTTCACTTCAGGTTTACTGTATCCCTCTGACTTTCTTATTGACAATGAAACACAGAAATTGCACCGGAATTAAAAAGAAAAGGTACAATGCCGACTTAAGTACAAGATGACTGACTCTTCTTACTCTCTATGTCTTGAACCATTCCTGTGACTACTAGTTATAGATTCCGATGCTTCATGTCAGATTTACTGTATCACGTGGTCCTTCTTATTGACGACGAAACACGGACATTGCGTCGGAATTAAATAGAAATGGCACAATGCCCACTTAAGTACAAGAAGACTATCTCTTCCTACTGTCTATGTTTTGAACCATTCCTGTGACACTAGTTATAGATTCCGATGCTTCACATCATGTTTACTGTATCCCTTGGACCTTCTTATTGACGATGAAACACACAAATTGCATTGGAATTAAATACAAAAGGCACAATGCCGACTTAAGGACAAGAAGACTGACTCTTCTTACTGACTACGTTTTGACCCATTCCTGCGACACTAGTTATAGAATCCGATGCTTCACTTCAGGTTTACTGTATCATTTGGACCTTCTTATTGACGATGACACACAGAAATTACATAGGAATTAAATACAAAAGGCACAATGCCGACTTAAGTACAAAACGACTGACTCTTGTTACTGACTATGTTTTGAAACATTCCTGTGACACTAGTTATAGATTCCAATGCTTCATTTCAGGTTTACTGTATCCCTCTGACCTTCTGATTGACGATGAAACACAGAAATTGCATCGGAATTAAATAGAAAAGGCACAATGCCGACTTAAGTACAAGAAGACTGACTCTTCTTACTGTCTATGTTTTGAACCATTCCTGTGACACTAGTTATAGATTCCGATGCTTGACTTCAGGTTGACTGTATCCCTAGGACCTTCTTATTGACGATGAAACACACATATTGCATCGGAATTTAATACAAAAGGCACAATGCCGACTCAAGTACAAGAAGACTGACTCTTCTTCCTGTCTATGTTTTGAACCATTCCTGTGACAGTAGTTATAGATTCCGATGCTTCACTTCTGGTTTACTGTATCCCTCTCACCTTCTTATTGACGATGAAACACCGAAATTGCACCGGAATTAAATCCAAAAATCACAATGCCGACTTAAGTACATGATGACCGACTCTTCTTAGTGACTATGTTTTGAACCATTCCTGTGACACTAGTTATAGATTCCGATGCTTCACTTCAGGTTTACTGTATCCCTTGGACCAACTTAATGACGATGAAACACAGAAATTGATTCGGAATCAAATACAAAAGGCACAATGCCGACTTAAGTACAACAAGACTGTGTCTTCCTACTGTCTATGCTTTGAACCATTCCTGTGACACTAGTTATAGATTCCGATCCTTCACTCCATGTTTGGAACTTCTTATTGACGATGAAACACAGAAATTGCAGCGGAATTAAATTGCAAAGCCACAATGCCGACTTAAATGCAAGAAGGCTGACTCTTCTTACTGCCTATGTTTTGTACCATTCCTGTGACACTAGTTACAGATTCCGATGCTCACACCAGGTTTACTGTATCCCTTGGACCTTCTTATTGACGATGAAGCACCGAAATTGCATCGGAAATAAATAAATAAGACACAATGCCGACTTAGGTACAAAAAGACTGCCTCTTGTTACTGTCTATGTTTTGAACCATTCCTGTGACACTAGTTTTAGATTCCGATGCTTCACTTCAGGTTTACCGTATCCCTCTGACCTTCTTATTTACGATGAAACACAGAAATTGCACCGGAATTAAATACAAAAGGCACAATGCTGACATAAGTACAAGAAGACTGACTCTTCCTACTCCCTATGTTTTGAACCATTCCTGTGACACTATAATAGATTCCGTTGCTTCACACCAAGTTAACTGTATCCCTTGGACCATCTTATTGACGATGAAACACCGACATTGCATCGGAATTAAACAGGAAAGGCACAATGCCGACTTAAGAACAAGAAGACTGACTCTTGTTACTGAGTATGTTTTGAACCATTCCTGTGACACTAGTTATAGATTCCGATGCTTCACTTCAGGTTTACTGTATCCCTTGGACCTTCTTATTGACGATGAAACACAGAAATTGCATCGGAATTAAATACAAAAGGCACAATGCCGACTTAAGTACATGAAAACTGACTCTTCTTACTGACTATGTTTTGAACCATTTCTGTGACACTACTTACAGATTCCGATGCTTCACTTCAGGTTTACTGTATTCCTTGGACTTTCTTATAGACGATGAAACACAGAAATTGCATCGCAATTAATTACAAAAGGCAAAATGCCGACTTAAGTACAAGAAGACTGACTCCTCCTACTGTCTATGTTTTGAACCATTCCTGTGACACTAGTTATAGATTCCGATGCTTCACTTTAGGTTTACTGAATCCCTTGGACCTTCTTATTGACGATGAAACACATAAATTGCATCGGAATGATATACAAAAGGAACAATGCCGACTTAAGTACATGAAGACTGACTCTTGTTACTGACTATGATTTGAACCATTCCTGTGACACTAGTTATAGATTAGGATGCTTCACTTCAGGTTTACTGTATCCCTTGGACCTTCTTGTTGACGATGAAACACAGATATTGCATCGGAATTAAATACAAAAGGCCCAATGCCGACTTCGGTACATGAAGACTGACTCTTCTTACTGTCTATGTTTTGAACCATTCCTGTGACACTAGTTATAGATTCCGATGCTACACTCCAGGTTTTCTGTATCCCTTGGACATTCTTATTGACGATGAAACACAGAAATGGCATCGGAAGAAAATACAAAAGGCACAATGCCGGCTTAAGTACGAGAAGACTGACTCTTCTTACTGACTAAGTTTTGAACAATTCCTGAGACACTAGTTTTAGATTCCGATGCTTCACTTCAGGTTTACTGTATCCCTCTGACCATCTTATTTACGATGAAACACAGAAATTGCATCGGAATTAAATAGAAAAGGACAATGCCGACTTAATTACAAGAAGACTGATTCTTCTTCCTGTCTATGTGTTGAACTATTCCTGTGACACTAGTTATAGATTCCGATGCTACACTCCAGGTTTACTGTATCCCATGGACCTTCTTATTGACGATGAAACACAGAATTTGCATCGGAATTTAATACAAAAGTCACAATGCCGGCTCAACTACAAGAAGACTAACTCTTCTTACTGACTATGTTTTGAACCATTCTTGTGACACTAGTTATAGATTCCGTTGCTTCACTTCACATTTACTGTATCCCTTGGACCTTCTTGTTGACGATGAAACACAGATATTGCATCGGAATTAAATACAAAAGGCACAATGCCGACTTAGGTACAAGAAGACTGACTCTTCTTACTGTCTATGTTTTGAACCATTCCTGTGACACTAGTTATAGATTCCGATGCTACACTCCAGGTTTATTGTATCGCTTGGACCTTCTTATTGACGATGAAACACAAAAATGGCATCGGAAGAAAATACAAAAGGCACAATGCCGACTTAAGTACAAGAAGGCTGCCTCTTCTTACTGACTATGCTGTGAACCATTCCTGTGACACTAGTTATATATTCCGATGCTTCACTCCAGGTTTAGTGTACCCCTTGGACCTTCTTATTGACGATGAAACACAGAAATAGCATCGAAATTAAATACAAAAGGCACAATGCCGACTTAAGTACAAGAAGACAGTATCTTCTTACTGTCTATGTTTAGAACCATTCCTGTGACACTAGTTATAGATTCCGATGCTTCACTTCGGGTTTACTGTTTACCTTGGTCTCTGCTGTTGACGATGAAACACAGAAATTGCATCGGAATTAAATACAAAAGGCACAATGCCGACTTAAGTACAAGAAGACTGACTCTTCTTACTGTCTAAGTTTTGAACCATACCTGTGACACTAGTTAAAGATTCCGATGCTTGACTTCAGGTTTACTGGATCCCTTGG